>NW_020230073.1:203853-366353 GCF_003227715.2 Harpegnathos saltator
TATTTTTATTCCCTATTAGCGCGCTGGATATTTCAGTAAAATTTAAAAATCTATAAAAAATGAAGTAAAAGGGATCTTTTAAGTCGCCGACTATCGCTATATCCCACGTCTCGTATTCCATCCTGAAGTCAGCTCCTAGTCGCTATCGTGACCAGACACTCGATCGAATACCCATTCGAAAAAGTACAAGTCAATCGGAAGCGCAGTTATTTATTAATTAATGACCGCACATTAACCGACGAGTGCTACGGGGCAGGCGACACTTTCGGCGGCATGCCGCTTGTGCTACCATTCGGATAATTTAACCCCCTCCCTTTTTCCCCGTAAATCCGTAAATATTTTTTGTTGAGATGGAAAATGAGCTTTAAATATGTAGGTACATTATTGGAACAGCAAATAATTGAATAAATCAAATGTTAAATAATTCCTGAGAATTTTTACAAGCGCAAATAATTTAAACAATTCCTAAATGAATCCTTCTTCCATTGTACCCGTATTTTCCAAGTTTCACAGTTTTATATATTTTAAGTGCATGCGAAAGTTTTAGTCTTTTTCCAGAATTCTAATTCGGAATATTTTGAGATCGTTAATTGTCGTGATTTCTCGGCGGCCGAATATGCTCGTCAACGATTGGCGGAGCGACGGCGTCCGCGATAGAAGCGGGTTGGCTCGCCTCTCTCAGAGGTGACCCTTTGTTTTCGGTACTGTCGGCCGTCGCGCTCGTATTTGTCCGTACTTGTTCGCCGCAGAGTCATCGCGTCTTTGGCCGACGATTGACGCGGAGTTTGTGCGTGGCGAACACGATCGACATATCTCGCCAGGCATCGAGAAATATTTCAACGCACGTCTGCGCATCGTTGACATCATATTAATTCCCCGGTCGTATCTGCGTCGCAAATCCGGGTGCGTGATTTCGACACGCATGAACGCGCGATCGGTTGAAGACGTGCTGAATAGTGTCCAAGCGAATTAAGTGTCGTGATTTAAGGGATTGTACACACTTAGCGGGGTCAAAAAGTTGATTTTTTTCTTTTTACGTTTTCCTAAAGCTTCAAGTTTCGAGAATATATCTCACCTGCGGAGACTGGCTACGACGTGCTTATGAATTAAAATTTTGATTCAAAAGAATTTTTAGACATTCTTAAAATGTTACTTTTTCAAATGTATATATTTGTAAAAAATAAAAACTTCCCAGATTTTTAGAAAAAATCCCATCTTTTTTGGTCTCCTGACTGTATATAATCCCTTGAGACGTGCAAAGACAGCTTTCAGCCGATTATGCGTGGCAAAACGACACATTCGGGTTTGTTGACAGTGCAGTGGCAGTGCCGGCGAATGTCTGAATCCTCAAGGACGATCGAACTTGCTCTTCCGCGCGCTTTCCCGCGTGTTGCGTAATTCCTCGAGAGTGGTCATTCTCGCCGGATCTGAAGCGTGTCATCGACTCTTGAAATATTTGATCGAGCTCTCGTCGGCATCGTCGGTTAATTAACACACAATTTCTCCGATCGATCGTCTACGTCGTGTCTACGTGCGGTCGGTATCATTGTGTGTGTTCTGTGCAACGAAGCAGTCGGGGACAAAACATTCAGGTCGAGAGGTCAGGTTAGAAGACGCAAGACGTGGTGTAACGTAACGACTCATCATGTGTTTCCAAGTACGTTAAGTAATTTATTATGAAATTTATTATGCAGAATGTTTTCGACTTTAATAGATATTCGATGCTATTCGATGATATTCGAACTAAATTCGGGGATAAGAAAATATTCGAATCGAGATGTAGAATCTATTTGAAAACTGATGTCCATTCGACCCGTCACATCTGATAAATTAAATCTAATTTTATGAATATCTGACTATTTAACAATCTATATTTACTTTACACTGAGAATCTCCATCAAACAAACAGAAAATAGTTTACGAATACGATTCTACAATTAATTTTATGATCATGATAAGAATCGAGCAATTATGACCGTGTGTGACATGAATAATTACATGACTAATTGGAATCTTAAGAAAATAATTTACAATTGTGATTATCGGCTTAAATCGCGCAATATATTTTCTGATATATTAGCTTTTCTATAATAATCCTCCCTTTCTCGTTCCTCCGAAGCGAGAAATCATATCGAAATTTTCAAGACTAAAAAAAGAAAAATATAAATGAAGAATGTATATTATTATAACTGCCCACAAATCTCATTACTAATTCATGTTGAATTATTGAATATTTGCTTCTCGCGCATATTCTATGCGCGCTTGATTAGGTTACATAATTAATATATATGTAATTAATGTATATATATATATATATAGTTTATTAAAATTAAAAATAAAAGTGAAATACAAGAAGGCTGTTGAAATATAATCAAATATTAAATAATTCTTCAATATTTGCCTTTCCTTGACCGATGCTCAAAGCATCAACATGAAAAAAAAGACAGTGAGTAAACATTGCCACCATCAAAGTAGGACAATAGAACTGTATAGTATTCTATCTCAAGATTCTGCGTTGAGATTCTTCAAGTTTGACGGAATTTGCAGGATTAATGCAGAGCCGAAATTTCGTCTCCGGGTGTATTTTCTCTCTCTCTCTCTCTCTCCCCCCCCCCCCCCTCTCTCTCAGCGGCTCGAGAACGCGGAAGTTAGAACTTTTACTCGAGATGATTGAGGTCTTTGTACTTTTTACGTTTGGAGCGCGAGAAATCAGATCGACTTCTTGACGATGATATTGAAACAATCGACATATCTGTCGTGACAGTGGTAGTCATCAGGAAGAATTTCCTGACGCATTGATAACCCATATAAGCGTCATACACAGAATGTCACGACATACGTCAGAATCCGTATGCGACTAGAACGGGTCAAGGCGAGTAAAAAAGTCCTCTACTCCATTTTCCGAACGACCATGTCAAATTTCGAATCAAGGAAGGTTAGCAGATTAGCGCGCGCGATGAAAAACGACTGGCCGCAGTGAGAAAAAACTTCTGTTGTCACAACAACTGAACGTTTGCTGTTTGATAATTGTACAGAGGTCAAATCAGACAGTTACCGCGATCAATCATTTTTCGTTATTTGTAATTTTAACAAGCATACATCGCAGAGATGCGAATTATATGTTTGTTGGATATACAACTTCTAGCAAAAAGAATAACAATTCGTCGTAATAACGTAATATCGTCGTCCACATAACGTGGTCCACATTCTGAATTCTCATACATAGATAAAAGCATCTCTGAAAGTGATTTATAAGCTTTTTTAAGTAGCTACGAACCACTTTTGCAGACTTTTTTATCGATAAAAGTACGTTTGCAGTACGAGCCTTTGTATGTATATCCCCTTAACCTTACTTAACCTCATTTAATAGTTTATTAATTTTATATAATGTGTTGTGCTAAAAATCAAGATTAATGCGTTGCTTTATTTCTTTCTCCGAATTCCTGCAAACACACACACACACACACAGAGAGAGAGAGAGAGAGAGAGAGAATTGTTATTTCGTTAACCCTTCTCTACTAATATTTGATTAGATGTAACGGGACTATATTTGAATTATCTGGTAATTATGGTACACATACAGTGTAGCACTGTATGTTTGCTTTCATCAAGTATTTTACGTACTTTGCTATATGTTATACAATAGTGAAGAAGAATTAATGCAACCGATTTGCTCATACATAATTTCTAACCTTTGCTCATATTCCATATTGCCAAATCAAAAATTTAATATTTGTTAGATTAACATAACAACGCCATTTGTTCCTGTTGTAAAATCGTTGGTTAGAGCAACAAATACTAAATAACAAATTTATTATTTGTCACAACGAAGTCCTTCGTTGTCCCCCACATTAACATACTGTTTGTGGCGGCCACTGGTGTTTTGTTAACCCAACACAACCTTTCTTTCTCAGTGCGCGCCGTCTCTTACTGGCTGCGTTCAGAGAACACAACGGTTGCACAACGGTTGAAATATTTCGTCAACGTTACTGGTCTGAGAATGTAAGGATCTAACAGTAAAGACCAATGGTCGCGCTAGTCGCTGAATGAGCGCTTTGTTCTCTGAACGCAGTAATCGTCTGTTGGCAACGATTAGTACCGGCAAACAACGAATCAGTTGCGACAAACGGTTGTCCACACTCGGTTCACATCTTTTCTGCGCGTCATCCGACCACTGGTCACTCGTTGCTGAGAGACGATCGGCCATCTTTGCATTGCGCTTGCGCGCGGCTCGCCAATCTTCTTCCACTAATAACTCGAAATCTCGCGTGGTTGTTCGGAAAATGGTAGAGAGAACTTTTCCACTCACTTCGATCCGTTCTATCCGCACCCGAGCTTTGGCGTGTATGTTATGACGGACACCCTGTATACACGCGAACTCCCCCACGATGCACACCGGTGTGTCCCTATAATATAATATTTATTACCACATAATCCACCCACATATATTTCTCTCGCGTGCGGATTCGCGCAGGGCACGTTACGCGCTCGGCGGAGCCTGCGGACAAACGCCCGCGATATAATGTAGAATCAATTGCAGCGCGAGTTCCGCCGGAATTCCGGACGTACGAAGGCGTCGGCGGAACGACGACCGACCGTGCGCAACATCCCGACGCCGCGCATACGCGAGGAGGCGTGCGCGCGCGTCGCCGAAGGATACTCGCTTTTTGCTTGTCCATTTTTCACGTTTAATCAAGTAGATTTCTCGGCCCGTGTGCCGGAACGCACACCGAAATTTATGGCGCTCGCGTCCCACGCCGGTCGGTGGGTCGAAAAGAGAGTGAGAGGGAGTGATAGAGAGAGAGAGAGAGAGAGAGAGGAGGATTGAGGAAGCGGGCGGTAGCGCGCAGTCAGAGGGGAGACACAGGGTGCGAAGGAAAAAGAATAAAAAATGATTATACGGGCTGACTCTCGGACTGGCGCGGTCGAAATTCGATAACGGATGCTGGCTGATTCCGATCTCCCTCGGCGGGCGCCCCCGCGAAAACAAGCGTATCTGGGCCAATGATTTGCGTCGCGCTCCACTTTCCGACGCTGGCCACGTAGCCGACATATTAACGATTTATCTTCGCGCCGCTCGCACGGCGATAACAATTCATACGGCGATGACGCGGCCCATGTATTCGTTAACGCGCCAACCACCGCCGGCCTGGCCGGAGTGTATTTCACGTTAAAGGATGCCGACACTCTCGTTCGCGCGATACGGCGCCACCGAATTTAACGCCCCATCTCTCTCCTCCTTGGTTTTTCTTCCTCACTCAATGTTTTCTCGTATTCATTGTTAGATGATTGCTCTCGTTGATTACAATTTTCATTATCTTGCTAACCATTATTATTAACTTTATGAAATATTGTTGCTGTTGTTGTTATCGAACCATGCCAATAGCGAGAGAAAGAAAGAGGGAAGGGGGGAAAGAACCTTTCTGTAATGTTGAATTATAAATAACTGACGTTTCTCCTTCTCTCTCTCTCTCTCTCTCTCTCTCTCTCTCTCTCTCTCTCTCTTTCTCAACTCGTTTGCACGCTTTGTGTACGATAGATCGATAACATTTATGCGATAACAATCGACTGATTGAAATTACGCGAGGTTTGATTCTTCAATCTGTTCCACGTCTGATATACATAATATTTAAAAATGCACGAGGTTGTCTTGTCTCGCGACGTGTCGTATCTTTTTCCGCCTTTTTTTTCGGTAAAATCACTTCCGCAGCTGGTATTATTAGCCGCGCTGGTCGACGTTGGCGTATTTCGGTCGTTTATACCGCGGCGATTATTATCGATGCGTAGAACGTTGGCGAACGAACAGCCGTGTTCCGCTAATCTCGTGACCGAGATCAATCGCGACGGACGCATCGGTAGGCGGACGCATTCGAGTTATTTTTATTGCGCGAGCGGCGGGACGCGAAAACGCAACGGTCGCGTCGCATCGAACTAAAAAGGCCAAATTCAATTTTTAGTTATTATACAGGGCAATCGCGTTTTTCCCCTGCACCACCGTTTCATACGGTCGCGCGTCTGTTTTCATTTTGCAAATAAATTCCACCGACTCAATACACGGCCGCGCGAAATTTCGCCAAAAACACACACGCACTTCGCGGTTTACTGCGCGTCCATTTTTTATTTCAGGCCGAGTTGTTAAGTCGCGCTAACGATGTACATAAAGGGTGTCCCAAAATTCACGCAAGAAATAATTTTGACAGAAAACACAGGTTTATAATTAAAAATTGTAAATTTTTTATTGATTCATAAAGTATACAGTATAGGGTTATGTATGGAATAGCATATCTGGTAAATGGCCTTCCCGGCTTTGCTGGCACATATGCACTCTTTTGTTGAAATTTTCCATGACCGTTTTGCAAAAATGTGGCTGAATTTCGTTGATACAACGCTGAATTTCCTCCTTCAAGGTGTGGGTGGTCGTGGGCTTGTTGGCATAAACCTTAGACTTCAAAAAACCTCAAAGAAAAAAGTCCAACGGCGTTAAATCGCATGATCTGGGCGGCCAGATCTGATTACCAAAACGGGAAATTACACGACCAGGAAATTACTCATGCAGTAATTGAATTGTTTCTCGGGCTGTAGTGGCACCGTCTTGTTCAAACCACACGTCGTCCACATCCATATCTTGCAATTTAGGCACAAAAAACTGGATTATCATGTCGCGATAGCGAACACCATTAACTGTTATTGCCTGACCAGCCGCATTTTCTTCCGAAGAATGGTCCGATGATGCCTCCAGCCCAAAATCCGCACCAAGCAGTGACACGTTGTGGATGCATTTGTTTCTCAACAATCACTCGTGGATTTTCTGAACCCCAAATGCGACAATTTTGTCGATTAACCAAGCCATCGAGATGAAAATGAGCCCCATCGCTGAAGATGATTTTGTTCGCCAAACTTTTATTATTTTTAAAATATTGCTCAACAATGAAAACGCGTTGTTCTTTCGTGTAGCACTCCATTTTAAAAACCCTGAACTGTCAGCTGTCACGCTGTCTTTTTTTTTTTTTTTTTTTTTCTCGTTGGCAACACTTTACCGCACAAATGGCACAATATTAAAATCTTGCGTGAATTTTGGGACACCCTTTACATGTCGTGAAAATCGCGAGCCAACTCTCACGATGAAGTTGTCGCGGCGCGACGATACGACCCTGTCTGGTCCGATCGAGTTTCCCGTGGCGAGCGGGACTATATATCGCCCGGCGCGGATATAATCCGCTTGCATAAAAATTAATTTACAGTGATAAATTTTAATAAAACGCGAGCGTCGACGAGCGCGTCCCCTGATAAACGCGCGGGACACGCCCCGGCGCGTGCACCGGTGCCCTTCGCAACGATTATTGTTATCGGCATTGTCGCATCGCGGAAAAATATATTTCCACGGTGCTTCGAAATGCGCGGAGGGAGAAGAGGAGACAGAAAAAAAGAGAGGAAAGGAAGAAAGTGCGCGCACACACAAAGCCGATACGCGCGCGCTCGCGAAATTAATATTCATGTAATCAAAGCGCGCAGCGTCGCTAATTGCACTGCCCTTTGACATCATTTTCGCTTTCGAGCTTCGTTCCCCGTATCTGAAGGCGAATTCGTCGGGCAAATACTACGCCCGCCTTGCTGCTTCTCCCGACTCTTGGTCATTTTTTCCTCTCCTTCTCCTCTTCTTCTTTTTCTTTTCCTTTTTTCTTTTTTTTTTTTTTTTCCCAAAGACTGATAATTGAAACGGTTTTTTCTGCAAATCCGCGGGGAGACGCCTTTGCCGTCCATGCATTCTAACTGATGAATCCCGCTGCGCGATGTTACCGCGGAAATAGTTGGCCCAGATTCAGCGCGCGGACTCCGCTTGACGTTGGATTATTAATTTTTCTCTGGACGAGCAGAAAGGATTCGGCTCTTCATTTCGCTCTCTCTCTCTCTCTCTCTCTCTCTCTCTCTCTCTCTCTCTCTCTCTCTCTCTCCCTCTCTCCCCCCCTCTCTCTCTCTTTTCCTCCTCGCTATCTCTTCGTTGTTTTCTTTCCTCCCTGGGGATAACTCCCCATCCCCCATGTTCCTTGTCCGTTTGTCCGATTCGCAATGTCTATTTTGGCTTTTCGAAACGCCGGAAGAAAAATCGACGTATGCCCGCGCCTGTGCGCTCACTCGCGTACAGAGAGAGAGAGAGAGAGAGAGAGAGAGGGATCATTTGTAAAATAGTAGATGGGGAATTCCAATTTAGGGATAATATTGTTAAAAGAGACATCAGATCTAGATTTGCCCGGCTCTCTGTGCCGTTGCTCGAGTTCGTATGCCTGTTTTTTGTCTGTTTTTTGTACCGCTAAATCCTGACGAAAATTTTTCAGATATTACGCCGCGCGAGCGGCAAACGTAATTCCTACGGACGTACTCGTTCACAGTCGGTCCGCGGTACGGCGAAATATCTAAATCATGAATCCGGACAATCTAAATAGACGAATCTGTGGACAGTGAAAAGGACTCCGTATCGCGCGTGTTTAGCCTGTGCTATGTGCAAACTGGCGGCTTATGTGTTCGCCATTCACATTCGGGCTACGTGCAGATACTCCGTGCTAATAAGAGAGAACAAGCGAGAACGTACGCGCTCATTGCACTCTCTCCTTCTCTCTCTCTCTCTCTCTCTCTCTCTCCCTCATTCTGCCGCGCTCACGAGTACGGAAACGAAATGTCGGTGCAACGGTAACAACGTTACCGGGCGACTAATAATTTTTCCGACGTAAAGGAGATTTACGAGCGACTAAGGAGCGTCGTAAACGTCGATAAGCTTTCCATTATAACGACGGGGCAGCGCCGCGCCGTTCACCGCCGCTCGTTGTTTCGTTCGCGCGGGATTGCAAAACTTACGCAATATAATATTGCTGCGGTTTCTCCGTCCCTCGGTCGGCTCTGTTACTCGTTATCCGAGCGATGATTATCCGCGCGTAATTATCCGAACTGCAGTCGTTTCGCGATCGTTCTGCTAGCCGTTCCCTCGCACGTCGCTCCGCCATGTCGCGAGCTGCGAATTCCGCTTCTGCTGCGCGGGCGTCTCGACAACAAATCTCTTTTCATCGCGATTTTTCAGTCGTCAACATCGCTCGCTCTAATCGCTGAATAACGACTCGCGGTGATTGCGCGATATAATCTGCGAAACTGCCCGGAAAGGAAGGAAGAGGGAAACGTCGCGCGTTCCCGAGATTCGAGGCTTCCCCGCCGCTATTTTTCTTGCTTAATAAAAATATCGCGCGAGCTCACGCTTGAAAGGATCGGACGCGAAATGTGGGACGTCCAATAAAAGGCCGCGCGTCCTCGCCGCTTGTTTCATCGTATATTTCGGCGCGGTTAGGAAGACATCTAAATTAAGCCGGACTCGACCGTGGCTTTCCGAAAGAATGATTTATCGCGCGCTCGTAAAAACGCGGTCGGAGCAACGCCGCGCGGCGATTTAACGGGCGGGCGAATGCGGCGCGGATTAAGCGTTGTTATTAAACCGCGGCATGTAAGACAATCGTGACGCTTAACCCAATTGCGCCCTCTCGCGCGCGCGCGCGCGCGCGCGGCGCCGCTCGAACAATTAATAGCGGCTAATTAAGAAGGGGCACCCTCCCGCCGTCGTTGCCGTCGCGCAGGCACTAACTAGCGGCTGGGGGTTAATCACGGGGCTTGTTGTAAACAGTCGACTACCGGGCGCTTACAATCGCGATTATTCAACGTTTCCCCCGTTGCGCGCGGACGGTGTCTATTTATCTATCCACCTATCGACCCGCGACATCTTTGCTTCGCTCTCTCCCTCCCTCCCCCCCCTCTCTCTCTCTCTCTCTCTCTCTCTCTCTCTCTCTCTCTCTCGGCTCTCGCAAGTGTAACACGCGCGGGTATACCAGCAGCGGTCGCTAATTATCGGCCACCCGCTAACAGACCCCGCTTATCGAGCGCTATTAACACGACTACGTCGTGGCCGCTGGCGTCAATAATCGAATCGACAGTGTCTATCGGCGATAACGTCCGCGTTAACACCGAAATAAATTCTTGTCGATCGGACGGACGGACGAACGCGGGCCGATCGACCCGCTTACAAAGGATGCGGAATTACCCCCGCGAATAAGTCGAAGCGAGCTGCGTGTAACGGACGATAAATCGCCGCGATAAATCGCGGGCATGCCTCTCCGCGACGTCGCTGTGTTATATAAGACCCGGATTAATTAACTCCGGTCCCTCTCACTCTCTCTCTCTCTCTCTCTCTCTCTCTCTCTCTCTCTCTTCCTCCTCCCCCCTTCTCGCATGTAAAAACTTCGACCATTAAACGGTCCGAGCTACTCACCGGCTCGGTAAATTCAACGCGCGCGCGCGTGCAAGCGGCTACGTGTCTACACGTTAATCCCGACCCCCGTCTCCTCGGCCCCTCGTGCTTCCCCCTTCGCCACCGCCGCATCTATTTCCCTCCTTTTATTTTCTTGTTTAGGGCAAACTTAATGTCAACTCGCGTCGAGAATCGCCCTCTCGGGGCTCCATTTCGCGGCGAACCACGTCTCCCTCGCGTCTCACTCGGCCCTTCGCGCGGTCCCAGAGACGGCGGGTGGGCAATCACGGAAACCGCTACAAAGGGCTAATTTGCTTGGGCGCTAACGATATTATCGCGGAAACTAGACGCGGCGGTGGCGGCAGCATCTCCCCGATGTAGACAGACACCGAGTGTTCTCCAGCGTAATTCCGCGCGCAGGCCGTGGCGCGAGAGTAGTCGTTTCGGAAATTCTTATCGGCTCTGCTCGCGCACGCGGCTAATGGCCGAGAGTCCTTTCGAACGCGCTCTTTGTTCTTGACGATTTTCCGCGCCTTTCTTTCTTCGTTCCTCGGTCGAAGGAACCTCCTCGATCTAGGACGCGAGACACTCGAACGCGCCGCTGCGCGATCACGCAGACCTGCGCGCCTAATGGAGGTGCGCGTATCTCCGCACGACGGGAATTTAAGAATCCCCGCGACGGGTATTTAAGAGTCCTCGTGGACGATCTTTCGCGCCGTGGTGGCTTCTTGCAGCGCGTTCGGTTGGCATCCCGGCGACGACGACGACGACGACGACGACGACGGCGACGGCGAGAGCAGCGTACAGCGCATCGCCGGCGGGCGCCCCTTAACAGCTGATCCACGTCGACGATAGCACGTGGAAAAAGTACATTTGACAAAGGGGCGCGATATTCCAGCCCTTTGTGCCGCGCACGTAGTACCTGATAGTCGCCAAGTGCTTGAGCGAAGCGCGATAGCGGCACCGCCGCCCCCGCGGCCGTCATGACCGCAACCGTAGCCGCAGCCAAGACCGTAGCGCGTCATGGCCGCGATAACAAATATTATTATATGCCGGCAGATAAGACTGATCGGTGTATATCGTTGGTCGTTGGTAGCAACGCGCTTCGCACGTCGCTACGTATCTTCTTGACACGTTCAGCGGCCAGGATGACGCAAACGCGGACGACACGCATGTAAATACGTTATTTTGAATACATCCGGTGTCTGAATATCTTAAGACGCGGGAAACATGTGGACGTGGCGATAACGATGGCGCATCGGAACGAACGAGATCGGACGGCGGAGTTTTTCGCGGCTCGGCTTTGCGAGCGAGAGAGCTCCTCGATCGGTCGCCTCGCGACGAGAGCTTCGGCTTACCGTGAGCAACGCGACGGCAAAGGCGGACATTTCGCCGTCGCAGCGTGCGAGGGGGGATTGTTTTTCTGTTATCATGCCCTCATTTCACGCGGGGGCGTGAACGAGAAGAGCGCAGCTGCGAACGACGCGCGAACAGCGTGCGCCGCGAAAAATGCGGGTATTTCTGCGAATAACTCTGTGAACCCCGATGATTCCTCTTTGACGCTGCCTTGTTTCCCTCTACTACTCCGGTTTACTACTCCGGGGGACATCAAGAGTCGCGTGGAACGTAGCGTGATGCATTTCGAACGTCCTCTTTTCCCAGAGTACCTTCGTGTCAGAGGGCGAATGAAGTAGCGACTAAATGGTGATGTCAGAATGAAAGAATCAGATTAATCCTTAAAAGCCACCCCATCAAATATCCTCCCTCTTTGTCGAATAACTTTTCTTGTTACTGTTTATAGCAAAGTACATGCGAGGATTGATCTGATTTATCATAATGTTGTCACTACTGATATAATGGCTATAAAATTAGTATTGTCAGTGGGATTATGTCTTCTGATGAGATAAAACATTCTTATGAGATGAAAGTTCACCCGTGATAGCCTTTAAGGGTTAAGGAATAATGTCAGCGTATGGGCGACTTATTTTCCTACCGCAAAGTATTTCTTTTTTTCTCGTTGCTGAACCTGCGTGAAATTTCTCGAGGTGTTATTCGGTGTCCGATTTTCCAGACATGTTATAGACTCTGATTGGGAAATACACGTGGAGTGGCGCGCAGATTGGAAGTGTAACATTACAAACACGCGAAACCAAGTGGGAAACCTAAGCAAGTCTCATTTGCTCCCCCGGTTTCGCGAAAAAGAATTTTTTCTCTCGCGCCGGAGTTGAACAAAACATGGAGCACACTTTCAGCGTTTACAATTCTTGCATAAATGTATAAAAAGCGTAAATGCTCCAAACGTTTCGAATGCTTTTTATTTTTCTTTTATTTTTTTATTTTCATCCTCCATTTAATTGAGTTCAGTAGTTGATGTAAAAATAGGATCGCTAATTGATTCCATAAAAGTATACCCATTTATTCACTAAAACCAGCACGAGTTATCATATTATTTCTGTTTCGACTGCAAACAGAAAAACCATATTTGAGATTAAAACGGGGATCCCCAGTTGGTAGCGAGATAATCACAGCGAGATAATCAATTTGGGACAAACTTTGGCGTTCCGCTCGACATTTATCGGGGAAAATGTTGCAGGAAATTTTTTTTTGCCGAAATCTTTCTCTCCCGTATAAAGAATTTACTTTTACCGAGGAAAGAATCCCGGTCGCGCAAATGCTTAACATCCGTTGGAACGTATTGAGAGCCGCTTATTTTCGAGCATGTCGCGATCCTCCACCTTTCTGAGCCAAAAGTTCGTCTCGGAGAGCGGGAGGGGGAGAAGCGATTAATAATAATAACCAAGCGCAAAGAGTGATCGCGGCACAACACGGCCATGCATCTTTGTGCGGTCAAGTGTATCTTTTTCTCCTCAAGACATCTGAGACACGTGGCGCTTAATGAACGGTCTCGGCGAGATCGCTCTCGCCCCCGTGTTCGCGCCGACGATGACGAGGGAGCTCCGGTACGCCGCTGGAAAAATATTTCGCATTGAGCCGCGACATAATTAAACGGAGCGAAAGTACTATGATGCAAATTCGAATCGGTATGCGCAACTGCCTGAAATTGCAGTCGCGGCATGCTTCGCCTCACCGTCCCGCGCGTCCCGGCGCCCCGCGGAGGAAGCGAGGTGAATAGCATCGAGCACTCCTCAATGGCCCGCCCTGCGCCACTCCCTCCTGCCTCCCCCCTGCCCCTGCCCATCCCCCCGATACAATACGACGGTAATTATGCGCTGGCAAGTAGTTTCGCGCCATAATCGCGCCGGCAAAATCAGGGCATTCCCCGTTCCGGACGGCGATTGCTCTCGGCGACAATGCGCCACGCGTCCTCGAAAACATTCGAGCGCCGTCCAAGTTTCCATTATCAGTTCGCGCGCGTTCGGCACGGCGGAGGGGGGAATACGAGGAGGGAGAGGCTCGTCCTCTCACGCGCCGACCGTTACGCCGCTAATCTAATCGTTCGATCCCACGCGTAATTGCAACTTTAAACCGGCCGTAAGGACGGCCTCGGGGCTGGCAGCGGATGGGCAGGAGAGAGGAGGGGAAAGAGGCCGTACGTTGGGTCTGGCGAAATAATTCTCGGCAAAAACAGTCGGCTCTCGCGGGCGGACGGGCGAGCGCCTAGGAATTTGTTTTCGCGGAACGGTAAAAGCCCGAGCGGAAAAATTGCCCCCTGAAATTAGCATATTTATCGGGCTATTATCCGGGCCCGCGCTATTATCCGCTGCCGGAAGCGGCACAGGCGGGCAAGCTAGGAAGGAAGGCAGGCAGGCAGGCAGCCAGGTAGGCAGGTGCGGGCATGCTTTTAGCCGCCGCCGCCGCGAAGTTTTCATTGTCAATTTTCGGCCGCGCGCGCGCGCGCGCGCGCGTTCGCTCTCGATTCTCGAAGCGACATCGCGCCCCGTTATTAATTCGACTGTTCGCCAACTCGATTACAACTTGGACCGATCTCTTTGCCGGCGCAAATGGGCCGGTGCGCGATTTTCTTCCCGGCGGGACCTCGATTAAGATTGCATGCCGCGCATTACGCGCACTTTCGAAGGCGCATTAGTGCGGGCGCTGATAAATGCGAGAGAGAGAGAGAGAGAGAGAGAGAGAGAGAGAGGGAGACGGGCTCGCGAGTCGCATCTCCGGCGCTGCCGCGTTCGCCGTTCATCACGCGAGATATTTATTAGAACTTTATTGAACGATCGAATGGTCAGCGTTGGGACGCGTCCAACGACCGTTAGTTTCCCATTAGCGTCCCATTAGAGATTCGTCGAAACTGCTATGTATGACTGTTATTAATGCGACCGCTGACCGGAAGTTAGTTCATTTGACGGCGAATTCGAGCGCGCCGGCGAAACGCGGAACGCGGCGCGGGCCATTAGGAGAACGTTTATTCCGACGATTACGCGAATTCCGGCCTACCGCCGGAACGCACTCGCGCGATAAAGATGCGGAAAGCGATGACGACGACGGCCAGCTAATAGGTAATCATCTCTCCCCGAGAGTGCTGCGCGCGAGTTTATCTTGTCGGGCGTGGCGTTCGCTCGTGCGAGACGATTATCCCGCACGGCGTTCCGCGAAAATTCACAATTTCGATCGTAATCTCGCAATATCCTGCTCTCATATATCTGCGCTATTAATCTAATCGCATCATTCCGCCGGGATACAAAGTAGGTCGAAGCCAATCGTCTAAGTAGCGGAACGTTCGTGCGATTTCTTCCGACATGAAAGTTCGCGCGTGCGCGCGCACTCTCGGCTTTTAAAATATAATCGCGCACAGAGGGCTGTTCCACTTCTGTCGACTATCGCGCAAATCACATATGGCGAGCCGGGAGGGGGGAGGGAAGTTGGTCGATTCCCCGGCGATTCGGCACGCGATTCGCGACAGGACGCGTTTCCTTTTCCTCGTCCGTCTCTCGAATGACTTGAGTGTGAGCGCGCTCCCGCGAATCTCTTCTCGCGATCGAAAAATTACGTAATCCCGGCTTCATTCGACGCGTCGCGTCTCCGCGACTTTCCGCCGAGCGTATCGCGCTGATTGACCATCATTTTCCCCCGATTGCTAATTTACGCCAGCCGGGTGTCGCGTTGTCCGGCGAATCGAGTCCACCTTCCGAGCGGATTTACCCGCAGCTTTCATTTGCATCTCATGTCAAAGGTCATGGAGCTCCGGAATTTGTTTTCGGACCGCGATAAAAATACAGGCCGCAGGAAGATACACACAACGGCGGAAAATTGCGTTCGGTTAAAGGTACCGGCAACTCGTTCGGCATCATCGCGTTCGCGCGTCCATCTCTCTCTCTCTCTCTCTCTCTCTCTCTCTCTCTCTCTCTCTCCTCTCCCCCCCCTTTCACTCTCTCACTCGCTCTCTCCACACCCATCATGGGCGCTCAAAGCCAGCAGGTTGAACATTTCTGTCGACTCGATGTTACACGCCAGCTCAGCGAAACGAGAAACAATTCGATGAGCTCTCCCGTGTGTTCTCTCTCTCTCTCTCTCTCTCTCTCTCTCTCTGTTCCCCCTCCCTCCCTCCCTCTCCCTCTCTTCTTTCCGGCTCTGTTGCATCACCCCATGAATTTGCACAGTGTAAAAAAATCATTGTTTGCGTCGACGAATCGCGCCTCTCCTTCTCCCTGTCGTCCTCTCTGCCGTCTATTTCCCCAGACACGCGAATCTCGTTCCTCCTCGCGACGCCAAGTGACCCGGCCAACGCTTTATGAAATATCCGTTATTGAATATTTGTAACCGACAAGCGAGATTTCCGAGGGCGAGCGCGCGCCGCCGCCCGTCGTTAGCGCACATGCGCGCGCACATCTGGCGCACTCGCGGCTCTGCGATGTTCGATATTTCATATTCGCGTTCTGCTGTTTAATCGCGAGCAAATTGATCGCAGCGTACTTTTCATCTCGAGCTGGCTCCTCCAAACTTTAAATTTCGTATTTCTCGCGGCCGAGATAGCGCGCAGATTTCTCTTTCTCTTCTTCCCCCTCTCTCTCTGTCTCTCTCTCTCTCTCTCTCTCTCTCTCTCTCTCTCTCTCTTTGTTTCGTATCGAAGCGGAAGAAGCGAGAATTAAATTTCCAGTGGAATCCTGATATCCTTACAAAGCTCCAAGTTGTGCCAAAACGCGAGTCTCGCGCCGTCGGGGCGCATTTTTTCCCGCGGTGCGCGCGTAAATTGTCATAATTCAAACACGTCACGACGACTAAGTCCAGCTCGCGCGCAATTTATTAACGACCATTAATGGCGCGGCTTAATCGTCATCTTATTAAGAGCTGAGCGCTGTATGCCCGGACGTGTGTGCCGCGTAAATCTCCATAATAACGAGCCGTCGAACGGTAAATCTCGAGCTCTCCGCGACATCGGCTCACCGTCTAAACAGGATATTAAACATCGCCGAGGGACCCGTCGAGCGAGAGCACGCGCCGATCATTAATATCGCGATCGACCGAGAGCGTCGGGCAAGAGCGGCCCGATCTCGCGCTCTCTCGAGTCGCGCGAGGTATCGCGGTGATTAAAAACGGCTCGATAATCGCTCGGCGAGGGGGTCAGGCTGCGGACGGGGACGGCGGAGAGGAGGGCGGGGGCGGGTGCCGTTTAACGCAAACGAGAAAACGTCCGGCGCTCGCAGCGGAGAGCGCTCGCTCAGCCGCGGCAGAGAGAGTGGGCGGGAAACGCGAGCGAAGTACGATCGTATCTTCTTGACAGTCGCAGTTCATTGCCGTCACGTAAACAACCGCCGCGCCGTGCAGCCGGCACGATGCCGCGGTGTAGACGGAGCGGCGGCGGAAGAGGGACGGGGAGTTGCATGTCCGCGCGAAATTATCGTAAGAATCGCATGACCGACCGACCGACCGACCGACCGACCGACTGTATGCTGTGAGCGAGGCTGCTCGCGATGCATACAGCCTCGGATTTTTACAACGGCGTTACCTCGCCTCATCCGATTTTCTCGGCTTTCCGACGGCTCACGACGAGCCGCGCCGCGATCGAGGAAATCGGATCGATGCGCCGACTTTCCGCGAGCCCGTTACTCGTTCGCCCGTAATTTCGCCCGCGACTCGCCTCTCAACACGACGGCTTCTCGTGCATTCGCAAACGTGCGAATGATTTATCCGCGCGACCGTCGAGAGAGAGAGAGAGAGAGAGGGAGAGGGAGAGTGAGAGGGGAAAAAACCCCGCGACTCGGCGGGCAGAAAGTCGCGGGGATCCGCAGCGTCGTGACGAAACGGTGGCTCGTTTCCGCGTCTCATCTCGCAGCGCGCTTGGCGCTGGGCCGCGCTGCGCGCTCGTCTAACAGGTTAAACGTTCTCTAATTTCCGCAAGTTTGTCCCTCGACGGGGCGAACGTTTCCACCGCGGGAAGAAGTCCCTCCGCGGAACGTGAGCTCGGTTGAAGATTGAATTTTCAGAGGTGGTTATTTACATCTTGAAGAGTTACAGAACTTGAGTAATTCCACTTTGCATAATACTGCGACGGAGGGGGCAGGAAAAGAGGCAAGAGAGAGAACATAGGCGGTTAATATATCCGCGGCGCGCAAAGTGGTCGACGGGGGGCGGGAGGGTGGACGGGGGAGGAAAACGCGCGCGCGCGCGCGGACGAGAGGTCGAAAATCAGAACGCGCGCGGGGAGTCGGCTCGGAGTCGAGGACGAGGGGGAAACGCCGACAGCCGTGTACCTCGTACCTCGTAAGAATGTAAAAAGTTTTAATTGCGATGTTACATTCCCATTAGAAGTCGGAATGAGTAAAACTTGGTTATCGCGGGAACCGCCGCGCGAACCGAACCGAACGTCCGTCGTTAAGTACGAGTCGCGGACGATAAGAGGCGAGGTGGAGAGAGAGAGAGAGAGAGGGAGAGAGAGAGAGAGAGAGAGAGAGAGAGAGAGAGAGAGCGAAGAGGAGGAGAAGATGAAAAAGGGTACTCGGCTTTTGCCGGTGTACGTGCGTCAGCTAATTGGACGATTATAATTGTATCAATCACCTTGCCGCATGTGCGCGCGCGCGCGCGCACACGCGTGTCCGCGACGGCGATACAGCATTAATGAAGTTATAATTAATAGCGGCTAAATTGCAAAACGATGATATTACGGGCCCGGACACAAGATCGTAATTAATTGTAATATCATTAATAATGCGCGATTGCGTCGCGCACATAAGTTGTATTTACACGGGCATAGGTGCATTAGCAGGAACGAGGCCGGCGCGTTTATCGCCAAATTAAATTTTACCGGCTCCGCCCGCGCGGCCCGCCGGTGTTTGTTCTGCGCGTCGATTCTCGTACAGGACGCGATCTCTCGTCCGGACGGCGAGCGAGATCGATAATCGACGATTGCGCTCGGTGACGAGTGAGACGAGGCGAGGCGAGACGAAGCAACGATGTAAATTTTCACATGCGCGTCCATTAAATATTTCTATTGAGCTGTTGCGCGCGCGCAAGAGAAAGAGATGGAGAGAGGGGGGGGGGAGAGAGAGCGAGAGAGCGAGAGCTCGATTCCTCTTTCCAGGTGCACGCGTGTAAACGAGCTTAACAAAGCTGGATAGGAGTAACTAATGATAATACCGCGCGTGCGCGAGCGCACAGCAGTTACGTCGTTCCGGCAGATTTATGCCAAAACGAACAAAAGCTGCGGCGAATTATTTCGCGATGCTGTTTTTGCGTTTTACGTGAGCCCGCCCGCTCGCTCGAGTTCGCGCGCGCGCGCGCGCCTTTTGTAGCCGACGAGCGTTAATTACAACCGTCTCCTTCTGTTGTCGGCAAATTTGCCGGCATTGAAGTAATTTGTGAAGCGATTTAAAATAAAGTAAGCAAATACAAAGAACGGAGCGCCGTGCGCTCGCGTCGACACGAAGTGCGGCGCTTTGCTGCGCGATAATTACGACCGATGGTGCATGCACTTACCGCTTTTAGGCGAGACGGATTCGTTAGCCCGGCTACTGCATTTCGATACAAGCCCTTCGAGCGCGCGATTCGCTTTTTTTTTCTCTCTCCTTTCTTTCTTCCTTTTGTCTGCTACGAATTTGTGTCATTTCCCAGTCGTCGCGGCTACAATATCGATTCCGATAAAATTAAACTGCATATCGTAAGTGCGCGATGAAAGCGTAATGTACGCAGCATGAGATGAAATTGCCGTTGGCTTTAAAACGAATCAAATACGTGCAACTCTCACCGGCTTCCGTCGTATCGACGGAAAATGATAAAACAGTAGCAAATTACGGTTGCATAAAGTTAAGTGGCGCCGGCAAATACGTTTGCGCAAATGTAAATTTTATTTCATATTCGTGCTTGCGCGCTGATCAACGAAACTCAATCCGCGAAACAAATGTAATAACAAAATTACGCCCTTCGATCTGTTCGACTCGGAAGAGCAGCAGGGGACGGAGGAACGGGGAGGGGAACGTTTAACTTTCTTCTCTCTTTATTAAAATACTACGCTTCATCCGCGGCCTCTCTCTCTCTCTCTTGACGTCTCATTAAAAAAAAAAAAAAAAAAAAAAGTTTCGCGTCGCTCTTTCCCGGTGAAGTAACGTTTTTGCATTTTCCACTCATTTCATTATCTTACCTTCATTTCTCTTCCTACCCTCTCCCAGCCCCTTCTCTCTGCTCTCTCCTTTATTTCGCATTTCTCTAAAAGCCTGACGATTTTTATCGTCAGCCGTTCGTTCCCACGGAAATATATGACCATCGGTTACGCATCGCAGGGAAAATAATTTCTAGCCGTTTCTGCGCGCAAAGGGAGAAGTCGGCACGAAAATAAGTCGTCCGACTCACCGAGTCCGTAACTTGCAGCAAGAATCCCGCCGCCGCGTGCTTCGGTCCGCGAATTCGGCACTCGGCGACGTACGCGGACGAAACGCGCTTATTGATTGTCTCTCTCTCTCTCTCTCGCGACGACACCGTTTCTCCCACAAGAAACCCGGGGCTCGATACGAGCGGAGATTAACAACGGAAATTGCCCGGCACGCGATCTCTTCCCTCTTGATTGATTTTTCCCCTCGCGCAACAATCGACGCGGCGAAAGTTGGAGAATGAGGGACGAAGAGAGAGAGAGAGAGAGAATTAGAGTGGAAAATAGAGAATGAGCGAGGGCGGGGGTGGGAGGGGGAGAAAGATTCTCATGGATGCTCATGGCAATGCGATCCTCCCATCGACGCTCGTCTCAGCTCCCCGTCGAGACGAGCACGCACGTTTCCTCGACTTTTCGCCTCCGCGCCCATGCGATCGACGCGATCGGGACGGCTCGTTTAGGAATTCATCGACGACCCCATACGGATCCTGCCGCGCCGCATCGTCACGGACGTGCTTCGTCGAGCTCTCTGTATTCCGCTGGCGTTTCCTCCACAGTGGCGGAACATCCCGCGGGAGAGCACGCGGATGTTCCTTTATCTGGCTTGATATTATCTTTGACGGAACTTCGCCTGCATGCGCACACACACACACGCGCGCTCGAAGGGCTTGTACGAGAAAATGGACGAGAGATCGCGTTCGTACTCGCCTCGCGGGGAAGGCGCACGCGCGGCTCCGCGGCAGGTCCAGTTTCCGCCGCGTGTCGAGCGTTAATAAGCAAAGACGCGCGGGGGAGGAGTCGCGGGAGTGAAGTGACGGGAAGGCGGGGGATATGGCCGTGAGAGCGTTACGACGGGGTCTTCCGCCGGTCATGCAAGAATCATCGATTTCCACGGGAGAGCCGGTGCGTCGTGGCGCGGAGGCCGCATTTATCATTCACGCGGCTCGCACTCTCTTATTTTCCGCCGCTCGTGACTCTCTTGCGAGATGCGGCCGATCGCCGCCGCCCTTGCCGCCGGCTTTGCCGCGCCGATAACGCGCGCTCGAGGCGAAATCGAGCCGAGCGGATGCTCTCGCCGCCAACACGTCGGACACGTGCCGCGCGCGCGCGCGCGCGCGCGCGCGCGGCGTCGCTGAGTTGCGCAACATTTGCGGGAAGATGATGAGTGTAGTGGTCGGGCATAAAACACAGTGCCTGCCGGGGAAAGATGCTTTTATCGTACGCAGGAATGCGCTACGTACAGCGGCAACGGCAGCGGCGTTACTACGTGCCGCTTCGCTGTGTGTGTGTGTGTGTGTGTGTGTATGTGCGTGCGCTTGTGCGCGCGTCTACAAAGATACGGCGTTATTGACAAACACGGGGGAAGTAGTCGGATGCATACTCGCGGAGCGTGCACGGGCGGGGGGGGGGAGCAAGCTTTGCGAGCAGAGAAACGTACGTACGCTTAACAAGTAGGTACTCACGTGCTCGTATGAATTGTCAGAAGAGGCGGCGTGCACGTGGGGCACTCGCGTAGATACATATTTGCGTGAATAGCATGTTTATTTATATAAATGTGGTGCGCGTCCGCGCGTGCACGGAGGTAGTCGCCGTCGTCGTCGTCGTACGTATGTCACGGGACGAGCAGACACACAGATACACACACACACACACGCACACACACGTACGTGAGACGTTGCACCGTCGCATGTGTGCATATGCAGTATGCAGCGCTAAAGCGCCGACATGTAGCGAGCCACGTACAAGCGCCGGAACACGTACGACGGCGATGAGAGTGTGATAGTTTTACAAACTCCAGACCGGTCCTCCGACCATTCGCGAAAACTTGCCCGGGACTTCGCGGCACTTCTCTATCCGATTTACGCGAGTCACGTGTAAACAGACGAGGCTTGCTCCGAAACTTCGTTTCAGGCCTGTTCTCGCGCTATCACCGCGAGCGCGAGCGGCTTCGATCGGGGTTATCGAGCTGTGTCGTACCGCGCGCGCGAGAGAGAGAGAGAGAGAGAGAGAGAGAGAGAGAGAGAGAGAGAGAGAGAACAAGGGCTGCTCTCTTAAAACTGAGTACTCAGCGGAAAGTAGCGACGTTCGGATGAGTAACGATGAGGAACGCGGCTGGACGGCTGCTCCCCGTCGATATCGACGCTCTGTCGAAAGCGCGGTGGAAATTGATGGAGGAACAAATTGCCGATTATTTACTGAAATCCGGCAATTAACTCAGCCGAAATTCTTTGACACGTCGAGGACGAAGGACTCGGGACGCAGCCGCGGTTCAAAATCTCCGCTGAATACGACGTACTGCAGAAACCGGGGAAGAAGGAATTTCTCTCTCTCTCTCTGTCTCTCTCTCTCTCTCTGCTCCCCCCCTCCTTCCTCTCTGTATGGAAATACCGTGCTGCGCGTCAAAAGACATCGTCCTTACATCGCCGACCGCCTATAATTCGCGACTGAATAGCCTAAAATCTTGACTCGCGCCCACCTTGTCGACAAATCGCGCGGTGAACGTCGCGACGAGAGGGGGGCGATGTCGAGTTTTTGTTGAAATTTCCGCAAATTTCGCCGGCTGCCGTTGTACCGGATGGGGCTCGACAACTATAGCGGCGACGACATTGTTTCCCGGCGCGCCCTCGTTCGCGGTGCGAGCGCGCGCAATGCTTTTCTGACTCTTAATTACCGCGCGCGTGCGCGCGAAAGGGAGGGAGAGAGGGAGGGAGAACTCGACACGGCTCAAAATAATTCTTAAGAGCTGTCGGAAAACGCTCGTCGCGCGCCGCGAAAATAGGCCATCTCCCGTCTCTCATCCCCTCATTTCCAGCGGAGCAGGGAGGGAGGGGATCTCTTCGTTGCACCTGCTCGCAGTGAAGCGCGCGCGTCGATTGCAGCACGACACGTCGAGCTGCACATGAGACGCGCTTTGAGCGCATTTTTATCGATACACCGCGCGACTCTGGCGACGACTTGTTAATCTTATTCACGGTACCGTCGCGCGTCCCTTTCGCAGCGTTGAAATCATTTTTTCTCGGGCAAGGCCGCGCGCGCGCCTTGATCTCTCGGCTTGATAGTTTTCAGCTTGAAACTCGCACGACGATGACGACAATGTCTGGTCGCATTGCAGCTCCGCAACGGCTTGATTGGCCGTACGAGAAGGCTTTTAGGCGTATTACAAGCCGCACTCGCGATCGCGCTAAATACGATCTCTCGATGCCGGCGACGGGATAATATTGTGTACGCGCGCGGGCTTTGTGCAAGGCGCGCGGATAAATCTTGCAGTCGAAAACGGCCACATTTATCGGAGAACGTGAGCTCTCTCGTAATACGGTTCGATGCGTCTCGGCAAGCTTAACCCAACCCAGGATCGAGTCTCATTTCGTTGGGAAAACTCGAGCGAGATTAGCCCGGCATATGAAAAAATTATTCAATTTTCCAACTGGAGACGCGCGCGCGCGCGCTGCGTAATTGTTTGTACGGACCTGCGAGGCGCGTAGCTCGCGGCGTAGCCGCGAAAACGGGAGGAAAAAAATTTTATCGTGGAACAGAAATAATATTTTTCTTGCTGTAAGTAGGTTCGCTTCTTTCCCTTTACGCGCCGCTCGAAGCCAGACTTGGGTCTCCGCGATGTTATATACTTGGAATGTGCCCCGGGGTGCTCCTACTCCCGCGCGACTCTGCGTCCTTTTCGCGATGAATAACATTCATCGCGCGACGCGCGCGCGTATTCAGCCGTAATGTACCGCGTCAGAATTTCGAGTGTACAAGGGGACAATGACGAAAAAAAGAATGGGAAAGAGGAAGAGAAAAAAGTCTCGAGCTCCTTATTTATCGTTCCGTAAATAGTTTCCCTATCTCTCTCTCTCTCTTTCTCGCTCTTCGTCGTCTCGCTCGTGTGAAATATTCGATGTTTCCGTTCTGCAACGTGAGGCGCGTGTCGTCAATATGCCGGAGGATCGTATTTCTTCGCGATAGAATTCCTCCGAATCTGCGCTCTCGCCGGTAAATTCCGGAAGCAATGGATATCGATCGGGTCGATCAAACAAGCGTTTTGTTTTATTTTATGCGGCCACCGCCTCCGCCGCTGCCGTCGCCACCGCCGCTTGCACTTTGAGATTCACGTTTAACGGCGATCTTTACTTCGACGCGAGCAATATAGTAGAGCCGGCTACTATATGTGTACATGTATACACGTACACATATGCGACCGAGCAGCGCGCACGGCCTCTTTAAAGTGAATCACGGCGGTGTAAACGTCTTTATGGTACGCCTTTCCTATCGAGTACGCATGTGTATCGATAACCCACCTCTCTCTCTCTCTCTCTCCGCCCTTCTTTTTCCCCTCGCTCTTGACCCTTCTTATCAAACGACCGCGCCTCTTTTGATCTCACAGCCGCGCTTTATACGCGCTCGTAATTCGCCGATCGCGAATCCGCTAATCCGATAGCCGACATGTGCGATCAATCGGCGGCGGGAGAATCCACTCGCCCTCTTTCCCGCTCGGACTTCCGTCCGTCGTACCGTTTCGATCCGCGGCAAGAACAAAAGATAATCTCTAATGGACTGTTGACACATCGAGTGCCGCGCTGATCTTCATCGCGATTCTACGAACGCAGGCTCAATATCGCGGAAGCACGTTGGGCGAATGCAATTCTCGCCGCGTGTATCTTTCATTCCCCAACGTCGGTTCACTGTTGATTGTCCGTCTAGTTGAACAGTGGCGAGCAATTATCGCTTCATACACGTAAACTAATGAGACTCGAGCGGTGCTACATCGTTCGTCGATAACCCCATTACGGTATATAACGTGCTAAAGGAACAATCAAACAACCCCGCGATTGTTTCAACGTTCGCTCGAACGGAAGCGAAAGAATTATCTCGAATGAGTGCTCCACTTTCGAGACCTACTCAGATAGGGATTATCGTTTGCAGGCCGACGGCTCGCTCGCGCCCACGAAACACGCGCGTTGTTTCCCGCCGAAACGCTGCACGAAACGCGTACACCGGAAAACAAAACGGTTTCGACAGTTGTTTTTTTTTTTTTTTTTTTTTTACGAACGTTACTAATTAACTAGTCTAGTTGTAAAATTTGAGAATCACTGCTCAAGGATGATCGGGGTTGGGTTAGATGATTGGGATTAGAGATACCCGCGATTTTCTGGTTTGCGCATTTTGCTTAAGCAGCGATTCTCACATTCACAACTACACGGATTATCAACGTCGCTAGAGAGAAAAACTTTCGAAACCGTTTTGCTTTCCAGTGTACACGTTAATCGCGCACTGTTGCGTAAACCGGGCGATCGGTCGGGGATAAAAGTCGGCGAAATCGCTTATCTGCGACCAGGGCAACGACGCCCTCTGCGATCTTTGCGCGTTAAGGGGACTGGAGGGTCAAGATTGCTGAAAAATCGTGTTTGTTTTTGATAATATTTTGTGACGAACTGCATAAATGTGCAAGAATGAAAATTTTAGGTATAGTTATACAACATATGAAGAGTAGAAAAATTTTGTTTATTAACAAATACTCGTATAAATATATACGATATATATAGCTGAAATATACTCTCCTTTTTTTTTTTCAAGTTATCGTTTTTGCAGTAATATCTCGGCTCGGTGGTCCGATCAGAGCGAATTTTAGCTAGAAATCTTGAGGAGACTTATCATTGTCCGGTGAACCACTGGAAAAAAAAATCGAACAAAATTAACAAAATGGCAGCTACTGTTTGGAAAAAATTCAAATTTTTCAGTTCTTTTACAATAAAAAAATTAATATCTCGAAATGAAATATTTTGACGGAGTTGTCCCTATGGTTCACACCTGAGAGCTACATGAACAAATATTATTGCTTTAAAATTTCAAATCGATACGAAGCTCAGTTTCGGAGAGATCGCTGCAAAAAGTTGAACAATGAAATTTCGAGAAAAACGCGTTTAAAATTTAAGTGGACGTATATTTATATGAGTATTTGTTTAAAAACAAAATTTTTCTACTCTTCACACGTTACGTATATAAATATATGTAAAATTTTCATTTTTGCACATTTATTCAGTTCGTCACAAAATCATTATCAAAAACAAGCACGATTTTTCAGTAATCTGATCCTCCAGTCCCCTTAAAAGAGAATTCATACCTTGGCAGAAAAGCGGAAAGCAGAAAGGCAGTATCAGAAGTCGCGCTGATAGTCTCTCTTGAGAGAGAGAGAGAGAGAGAGAGAGAGAGAGAGAGAGAGAGAGAGAGAGAGAGAGAGAGAGAGAGAGAGAGAGAGAGAGAGAGAGACAGAGAGAAAGAAGAAAAAACAGACCAGCGCGACTTGTGATTGGCTGCTGCCTTTCTGCTTTTTGCTTTTCTGCCAAGGTGTGAATGCGCCCTCAGACTGCTCGCAGCGCGCGGCGGCCGAAAGAGCGACGCGCAACGATACTTCTTAATCTCGCGTCGGTACGTTAACCCGACGTCGCTCGATATTGAATCAGGTCCCGCTCGTGTGACATTCGGCCTGTCGTCTGTCGAGTAACATTCTGTCGTACCGCGCTCGACGAGCAATAAAAATCCGTCCGTACGTGGAGCGTCGTTCGATCGAACTCTGTGCGCGTCCAGCAGCGAGCATATCAGCCGCTGAAGAGAAAAAGAGACTGGGAGAAAGAGAGAGAGAGAGAGGGGGGGGGAAGAAAAAGAGAAGGAAAAAGAGTCACGATTTCCATGTCTCGGAGGAAAACGACAGACAAAGAGAATGAGAAAGACAAAGTAGACGTCATTTCGCATGGACGAGCGCACGGCCGGTGCGCGAGAGAGCTCTCCGCGGAAAGCTCCGCGAAAGCCCGCGGCTTTTCCGGCTCGGTCGCGCGCGTAGCCGCGCGAGTCGCGCAAGGAGGGAGGGACGGCAGCGGGGTGCGTTTCCTCCGTTCAACCGGCAGGCAGGCAGCCGGTAATCTCGAGGAGTCTGTAAGCCGGCGGTATTTACGCGGGCTCGCGTGACATGATTTTTATAAACTTTCGATTTATCGCGACTCCACATCGCGCCGCGGGGAAACTTGGCGTTCTCGGCTGCGCGTTTCTTCCGGCGTATGTGCCTCGAGATGTGGGTCAGCGCGCTAAGTGTGTGTGTGTGTGTGTATGCGCGCGAAAAATAGCGTTTCACCTTTCTCCCTCCCCGAATCTCCCCGCCCCGTTCGACCGCTGCTCTTTTGTCGCGAAGAAAAGCTCAGCCCGGACATGCCCTCGCTCGCGCGCGCACCCTCTCACAGAGTTTGTCCACTCGTATTTATTTCCAGCGCTCGGAGCGTCCTCGACAAGGAGCGTCGCTAACGACTCGAAAAAGTTCTCGCGATTTTCGCCACGGTCGCTTTAGCGCGGTAGCGCCGGCGACGGCGACGACGATGACGACAGCAGCGGTGGGTTTTTGGGTCTTCCTCCCTTCCTCCTCCTCGCTCGCCGTTGTCGCGGACGTGTTTCTTTTGTGACGCGGAGCGCGGGAGCACGTAACACTTGTTCCTCGCGTTATGCGCGGTGTACGTCGTTCATAATCGCGTCCTCGCGCGCGTGTCGCGCGGGCGAACGAGGGATAGCGGGAGGAGGCGACGCGGAGGGTGCCGGTCACGGAATAACAAAGTTCCGGCGGGCCGCGCGCCGACCGACACTGATCACTTGGCGAACAAATTGCGAGAGATATTCAAACACAATATCGTGCAGTTTGCGCGTTATTTCGCTCGCGCTTCGTTCTCGCGCGCGTGCGTGCGTTTGTACAGTTGATTTCTGCGTGTAGGCGGGGCGCGCCGCGCACTTGACACCAATAGTGGACGAAAGCAATTAAATGCGCGGCGGTAAAATAGTTACGTAATCGGCGGTCGCGGCGGTAGGGAAATATTTAGTATCGAGCGTAATTCGGCGCGATTGTGTGTGAGTGTGCGCGCGCGCGCATGTGTGTGTGTGTGTGTGTGAGTCCAATGAGTCCGTCGAGCTCAACGAGGTCCGACGACACACCGACGGGACGCTTTTCGAGGATTTATATCAACATCGCGGAGTGGCGGCGGTGACGAGTGTCGACTCAGCGCGGGAAGCTCGCAAGTTCGAGCGACAAGTCGTCGCTCACTCGCGACGGTCCGGCTATTTTCCACGGCGCCGCGACGTCTCGATCGACTTCGACTTTGCGCTCGCTCGATCCGCACCCCGTGAAAAGTTTCCTGCCTCTCCGGCGACTGCGTGTACGCCGGAGGGGGTGGTTGTCTCCGCGAACTTTCGCAGCCCGCGCGCGAAAGCACGAGCGACGCGAGATGTGCCGCCGCCTCTGCCCTCTCCCCCCTCCTACTCTCCTATACATACGGCTACGAAATTTGGCTAATTTCGATTGAAATAATGAACATCGAACGCGTCGAAGCGGGTCATCGAAGTCGTGTGTGCGCGCGCGCGCGCGCACTTGCCCCACATTCCCCCCTCCCGGCGCCCTCCATCTCGCGCGAGATTCGCGATTCGACGCGGCCCTGTGAGCGTGAAATCCTTTTCTCCAGAAGTGGCATTGACATTTTGCCGGATTTCCGGCGAAAAATCGGCGGCACGTTTCGTTCTCGGAAGAAGGAGAGAGAGAGAGAGAGAGAGAGAGCTGTTCACCTGCCGTGACTTTATTTCGTATTTGCACTCGAAATCGCAACTCCGTCACGCTTCTCGCTCGCGAAATCGCGCGTTTGTCCCACATCCCCGGATGTGAGACAACGCCCACGAGACACGCGTAGTCCGCAAATATATAATTGTCAGACGATAACTTAATCATCCACGTTCCTCCATTCTCGATATCATCTGGCGCGGGATGTGGGTCAGTGGAAGTGGAAGTGGGAAAAAAAAGTTACGTAACGTTAAAAACGTTTATCCCCCCTTTCCCCCTTCCCTCCCCCCCCCCGGTTCTCCCTCCGATATGGCTGCGGTGCGATGCGAGATTAAATACGCTTCCGAGAGCTTCTCTTTTATCAGATACAAATACAGGTTACAGGGGTTATTTCTTTCCTCGGCGAGCGTGCAAACTCGATTAATTTTATCTATCACAATATTTCATTTATGAAAACGTATAAAGGCGCCGTTTGTGCAATGCGACGGCGGCAGGATGCGGATCGGGGCGGCGCTCGCGCGCGGCAGGAATAAGTACGCTTCCAAGTTTTTTATCTGGCACGACATACCCGGGGAATTTCTCTGGAGCGTGAAGCCAATAAATTTCATCCGGGGCAACGCGCACTAGGAGCGGGTTAAGAGCCCCGCGGACTTATCGGAGCCCGGCGTAGTCCATCAGTGTTTACGTCGTGGGTTTGCGTGACGTTTCTCTCCTCGTCTCAGCATGTCTCGATTGGATCCGTGCAGGTGGGGAGGCACCTTGATTCGATTAGTTCGCCGGATAACGAGGTTGCAGTTATGGGCCGAGCTAATCCCGCGGCGCGTCTTGAATTTTTCCCTCTCTCCCTCCCCCACCCCTCCCCCTCCCCCTTCCCCCTCGCTCTCATGTCTCTTTCTCTCCTCGCGCGTCCGCGTCCGCGAATGAAGATTGATCGCAAACAATGACAAACGGCGCCGTCGTCGTCGACATCGTGCACTAGCACTGGTCGGGAGACAGGGAGAATGAGAAAGGGAGGAGGGAGGGGGCTGAAGGGAGGGAGAGAAAGTGTCTACGCGATCGACATAATATATCGCTTTATCTCGAATCTACTTGCCCGACACGATCGTCGGGCGGCGCCTCTCGTGCGGAAACGCGATTGAATTACAACCCCAACTTGTTACCGCGAGTTAAGGTTTCGAGTAACTCGATACTTGTCACGCGGTGAGTTCGCGGACGTGCCGAGTACACCGTTCGCCCGGGCGTCGAATTAAAATTATAATCTCGCTGCGTCCTCTCCGGCGCCCCGCACTTCTCCCGTCGCGACGCCCGGCAAGTTTGAGAGTGCGTCTCTCGTTAACAAGCCGAAAAGAATTAGTTTAATCCGCGGGTAATGTTTGCCTTTAGTTTTATGTGATCGCGTTAGCCCCCCCCCCCCCGACGTCTTTCGCTCCCGATTCTCTCTCTCTCTCTCTCTCTCTCTCTCTCTCTCTCTCTCTCTCTTTCTGTCTTTCTCTCTCCTTTTCACACCGGCCTATTGCGGAGCACAGCCGGAGTTAACGGCGTAAACAGTCGCTCGTTGGACACGATTAAATTTGCGTTGATACTGTTCGCCAAGTTGCCGGGAAAGAAGCTCGCAATCTCGCGAAGCGATAACTCGTGGAACTCGAGAGAGAAAGATATATATATATATATATATATATATCTAGAGAAAGATATCGCGGCGAAAGTCTGTTCTTATTCCGGACGAAAGAATCTTCGCTTCCGGGAAGCTGCTCTTCGCTCGCCTCCAAGGACAAGCGCGGAACTTTAAGCTCAGCCACTCGGGGACAAGCCATACACGTTAACGCGATCAGCCGGAACGGAACGGAACGGAACGGAGCCGGAACGGAAGACACGACGGCGAGCAGCGCGGCGATACAGCATTATCGCGAGCCGTGATTACGAGCCGCAGGACGTACGTACGTGCCTGCCATCCCCTGTCCCGCCCCTCCCCCCCTCCTTGTCGCAACCTGCCTGAGCGGCCCGTTTTTCGTCAGGCTGTCCGCTCGCTCCCGAAAAGTCCGAAAACTTGATTCGTCTAATTTGTAATTTCGTCGCGCCCGGCGTCCCGCAAATTACACACGTAGCTGTGGTATTGCGCGAATTAACCCTCTCGCCGAGCTTCAAATTAGAAGCGAAGCTAAAAGGTGCCACGGCGGCGGCGACGGCGGCGGCGGCGGCTACGGTAGCGAGATGGCACCTGGGGAACCGAGACAGGGACGTTTAATCCGAGTCTACATTCGGTACGTAATATCCAGCCAGTCGTAATTATGTGGTAATTACGTGAGATAGATTTTCCACTTTGCGTCTCGCATCCCGCGAACGGATTGGAGGTAACTACGCCGGGCCAATGGAAAATGCGGTCGCGAACCGTGTATACCACTCCTACGAGAACGTATTTTCGCGACTTTCGCGCTGCAACCTCGCGATTTTCTCTCTTTCTCTCTCTCTCTCTCTCTCTCTCTCTCTCTCTCTCTCTCTCTCTCTCACTCGCTCCTCATCAGCGTGCATCTCTCGCGTTGCGCGGCTTGTTTTGTTTATTTGCGTCATTTATCAACTTCTCCACAGTGAGGGAAAAAACAGTGAAAATGGGAGACGCCGTTGGAAAAAGTGATACGACGGAGTAAAGTCGGAGAGTGAAACGGAGAGATCAGACCGGACGAGAAAGAGAGGGAGTATGAGATAGAAAGAGAGAGAGAGAGAGAGAGAGGGGGGGGGAAAGAGAGAGAGAGAGAGAGAGGAGAGGGGAGGAAGGGTGGGAGACGAAGGGTGGTCGGAGAGGAATCGACGCGAAGAGAGACCGCGCTTGCATCTCATCGGTCCTCGTCGGCGGAAAAACGACGCAAAGGAGCTTTTTGCTGGCGGTCGAGGCCAACCGGCGGCTTTACCGCGGCCGTCGGCCGCCCTTGCTCTTCCATTTCGCTCCGACCCGGCACATTAATAGAAGCCGTAGAAGCAGCGTGTACGCGTCCGGAGAACCTAATTTAAAACGAATGCCTGGCCACACATACACACACACACACACACACACACACACACACACACACATACAAATACGAATCCGCGAATGACCGCGAGGCGGCGTCGGCGTCGGCGTCAGCGTCGTCGGCGACAACAGCGTTGCGGTAAGCAGTTTTCCGCCCGCCGACGCGACGTTTTCCCCGCACGTCGCCACGGCCACGGGAAAATAGTAGCTCGACCTCGGTTCCGGACGATCGCCGTTTCCGGCTTCGATCTCGGAGCAGACTTCGGGGCTGGCTGGCTCGGGCTTGGAAGAAGAAGTGGGACGTGAAATACGCGAGATGTAAACGCGAAGAATGGAGACGCGAACGAGCGAGCGAACGAGTACCACCGCACGCTCCCGTAATTTATACGACGTAATCGTCGTTACACCGTTCTCTCGACGTCGACAGCGCGCGCCCGATTTTCTCTCAAACCCGCCTCCCTCCCTCCCTCCCGCCCGCCCGTTCGGCGCGCCGTTGTTTCGTCGAACGGATACCGCCCCGCAGTCCTCGCCTTTTCCGCCCCTTCTTTTCTCTCGTTTCCCGGGGCCGCGCGCCCCGCAGCCGCGTAACTTCTTCGACGCTACATGTCTCGCGGCATTAATTGAACCGGGAGAATCGAATGTCTGTGTCAGGGAAAAAGCAATTTAGCGAATACCAAGCGCGAGCGCGCGCGAGTAGGCGGGCCCGCCTTCTCGCTCGTTATTCACCGAAAATACTTCGGTCTCATCTACGTCACGCTCTCTTCCACCCGCTCTTTTCTATCTTGCGCTCGGCGGGCTCTCGCTCGGCGCCGTTCTCTCTTTGCGTTCCGGCGCATTTGCAGCGCCCGCGTTCACGGAAGAAACAATTTCGCCGGGGCCGTTTCCGTGAGCAAAGCTGACGAGCGCGGACGGGTTATGCGTGTGCCGCCGCCGCCGCCGCCGCCGTCGCGGGCTCCGACGGGTTGGCGTATTTGATCGTCAAATCAGCCGGGAACGGGGCGCGCGTTGATTAATTGAGAACGTCTTCGGGCCGCCGATCTCGCGATTAAAAGCGGCGCGCACGCTCGATCGATGCGCCGGCCGGATAAAGTAATAATGCGCGCATTCCGTGTTTCCGAGCTGCGCGTGCATCCGCGTTTCGCTTTTACCGCGTCGGCCGACTCGCAATTACGTTTTTTCGATCAATCACGTTGACGTGCCCTTTACATCACCGCCGAAATAATGCGCACGCGCGCGCGCGCGCGCTTCCGAATCCGCCCGGTAATTACAGTTTTTAATCAATTCGATGCATCGTGAGCCAGGCGCCGCTCTCTCTCGCCGGTCTGTCACGTTTCGCCATATCGTCCTTCGAAACCACGATGACGCCGAGGACGAATGGGCTCGCTCGGAGGATGCGAGCTAACCGAGACGCGAGGCGAGGCGCGGGCGACGTGAATCACGGCGGCGTAAATGCATTTTCGATAGCCGCGAACGAGGAAATCGCGTGACTTCTCGATAACCTCGCGATATACCTTCCGAGGTCGAAGTTCGCTCGTCCCCAACGACCGCAAGAAACCCCGCGCGACTTGAGCGTTTTTCCTTTCTCTCTTCTCCGCCAACCCCCTCCCTCCTCCTCCCGCCCGCTAGATGACTCGCGCGCAAGTCGGGAGCGTCGGACTAAGGCGCGACGCTGAGTCGAAAAAGGGAAACGCCCGCGCGTCGCGCCTGCTTTTTACGATTTACGCACGGCCGGGCTCTCGATTTTTATTATTTCTCGCGTAACTTTCTCGCGAGTGCCGAGTGCAGTTACACGTGTGCAGTCGTTTCCGCTCGACGCGTTATATCGATCTCGCCGCGCCGCGCATGACAGACGCGCGCCGGCCGTTAGACGACGCGACGCCACGCGCGCCCTCGAGTTATTAAACATTACGATTACGCCGGTACGAGTAATTATTTGAAATTCTATTTATTAGCGTAGCGATCGGTGTCTCGCGCTAATATATTTCGAGTCGAAGTGCGGCCAATCAATAACCGCGTGATTCCCGCACAATGTGCGCCGGGATAACGCGGCAGTAGTATGCGTGTGTGTGTATGTGTGTGTGTGTGTGTGTGTGTGTGTGTGCGTATGCACACACGTTTATCAATAATTCGCAGTGGTATTATCTATGTTATGTGCATCGGTTTGGCTTCGGCAACGGCAACAGGATTAAAATCGGGCCGCTGATCCGCGGGAGCATAACGGCGCGCGCCTTCGCCGCCGCGCTCTCTCTCTCTCTCTCCCTCCCTCCCTCCCTCCCTCCCTCCCTCCCTCTCCCCCCTCTCCCTCTCTCTTTCTCCCTCTCACCCTCTCTCTCTCTCTCCCTCTCGCCCTCTCTCTCGCCCTCTCTCCCTCTCTCTCTCTCTCTCTCTCTCTCTCTCTTCTCTCTCTCTCTCTCTCTCTCTCTGCGGCCGAAAGGCTCTCGCCGAACGGCGCTGCGGGCGTACGATGGAAAACAGCTACAATAAATATTTATCCGCCTAGAATACACAGAATAAACACGGGTCGGAGAAACTGAAAAATCTGTGTCGCACGCGCGCTCGCCCGTAAATACGGCGAGTATAAATCTAATGTTTTCGTTCGCCGGCTGATGAAAACAAAAATGCATTAACGTTGTTTGTCGCGCGAGTTACATTGAATTATGAGTCGCGTTAACGCAACAGGCGCAACGTTGGTGTATGATAATGCGACGGGGAAACACGCCCGATGATTTTATTAGCGTGTGTCCGACGCCAGACACATTTAGCGAATAACAAAAGGTGACCGCGATGACGTCGCTTTTGCGATGCGTGATTCTCTCCTCTCTCTCTCTCTCTCTCTCTCTCTCTCTCTCTCTCTCACTTCCACTTTCTCCTTTTCTTGCTTCCCGAGCCATTATAGCATTCGCGCCACGCGCGCGCGCGCGCAACCGCGACGGCTCGCCGTGAATAGAATTTCGCCTTTCGTGACTCGTCGATGAAGCTCGCGACAGATTCGCGAATTGTCGTCCTTCGTGCGCGGACGTTGACGCGCCGTTAACAAGAGGAGATGTCCTCCGCGCTGAATCCTCTTGAGCGGCGGCGGCGGCGAGCTCGAAATCTGGCCGCTCCGACGTTTCGAAACGGCGCCGCACTTTCCCGTCGAGAGAGACGAATCTGACCAACTGCTAATCCGAAATAATTCTCGCGCGGGAATTCATCGCTCGCGCGTGTCACACGTGTCTGTTCGCCGCGGCCGTTCGCTATTTCGGCGGCGAAAATGCGACTGCGAGATTAATCCGTCGTCGACGGATTTGCGTTGCCGTCGCGACGCATTCTGCCCCGCCTCGCTTCGCCCCGCCTCGTCTCATCTCGTCCCGTCGCGAGCCGTTTCTTTTTTGACATACCTAGAAACTCAATTTAACGAACGCTCGGGAACGTTTCCGTTAGGCGCGGCCGACTCGCCCTTTTCCTACGCTCGCCGCCGTCTTCGGATCCCGGGAGATTGGAAAAACTTTCTCTCTCTCGGAAAAGCAAATCGCGGAGCGTACGCGCGGAAGCACGGCCGGCTGGTTTCCGGCGAGATAAAGTCGGCGACGTCGGCATCAGCGACGTCGCCGACTTTATCTCGCCGTCGCCTGCACTGCCGTGTGGCGGCGGGTGTGCGGGGGCGGGGAAAAAGCGGCAGCGGCGCTGGGGCGTCCACGAGGATCTGGCGTCGCGCGGGCAAGGATTTTATCCCGAGCGAGTGTCCTGCGCGGCCGAGACCGCACCGCCGCCGTGGCGGAACGAGGAAGGGGATATTGGTAAAAGCGGGCTTCTATAGGGAAAAATGCGAGGCTTCCGCCGCGAGACGTTTCTCCCGCGGGTGGGCTCACTCTCGTGATTAAATTCGCTCGCCTCTTCGCCCGATGTGTATCTCGCCCCGTTTTATTTCCCCGTTAATGTACGCGCTAGACGTACGCTTGATACACACAACGGAAACGATATTATGTCCGCGGGATCGCGCGATGCAATGAATATTTATCGCGATCCTTTTCAGCCGAGGAGAACCGTCCCGAGGAATGCGCGGCCGCGCTCTCTCGCGTTGGTCATTAAATCAAGCGGAATTACTCTCGAGAGATTGGATGACACTGGAGTTCCGCGCGTCCCCTCCCCCGCTCTCTCGCCCGGTTTTTTTCGCCCGCTCTGAAACATATAGAATGTATTAAACACGGGCTATTAAATCGCATCGTTTCAATTTTATCGCGCTCGCATCGCGCTCTCTTTAGATTACTTTTTATTTTAACGTCAATTGCCGCGCCCTACACATCGGGAGCTGACGGGAGCCGCCTCGCGCACGCGCGCGAATATTTCCCAATAACCGTTTTAATTGAAATAGCAAATTCTAATTGACACGTGATGAAAATGTACTACTATTCGCTATTTTCCACTTGACGATCGGACAAAACGGTACACGATCACCCTGCGCGAAGACGTTGAGTGATACGCGACCGGTCCATTCTCCATTCCCCGGAAGCTAGACCTCCCTCTTGGCTCCCCTCGTCCTCCTCCTCCTCCTCCTCCTCCTCCTCCTCCTCCGCTGTCTATCTCGTGGATGTCTACGCGGATTAACCGCGCGACGCGACGAGATTATTTCCCTTGAAGCGGCACTTCTTCGCGAGTCTCCTGCCGCGTTGACTGCGCAGGATAGACGAAAGGAAGAAATAAAAATATCAGCTCTCAGCGGTCGGTTGTCTCTCCACCTCCCCCGGGCCTTCCTCCGGGTTTTTCCTCCGCGAGGCGAAAGAAAGGCGCTGCCGCCCCTTATCTTACGTCCTCATAAATTAATTTGCAAAACGGCCAGGAGTATTTGCTCCGCCGCGGGAGTCCTTCCTCGGTCGGGCGTCTTACCCTCGCAACGGCGGACGGCAACGACTCGCGGCGAAAGCAAAAGTACAAAGCGCGGGGCAAGGATTTTAACGGTGGTCTCCCGGGGCTTCCTTTCCTCTACGGCGGAGTGCCTTTTCTCCCCTCCTTATTCTCTCTCTCTCTCTCTTTCTCTCTCTTTCTTTCTCATTCTCTCTCGTTCTCTCGCTCGCTCGTTCGCTCGCGCACTCTTCGCGCGGAGCCTTTCATAAAGCGATGGAATCATGCTACAAATAAATGACGTTATTCCGCTAAAGTGGAAGCTGCTCGTCGAGAACGATGTTTTATCCACGACGCAACGGGGGGGGAGGGGGAGCACGAGCGCGTGCGTGCGATGAAAGAAAAGCGGGGCCACACAACGTCGGGAGAACAAACTCACGAGCTGACGACCGCGCGTCGGCCTTAGCGTCGACGTTTCGCGTCATTCGCGAAGATTTCCTAGGACGACGGGAGGAGCGACGATTCCGTCCGCGGTTGCGAGCCGAGACATTCCGGGAATGCACGGAGCGCCCGCGCCCGCGATGCATTCCCGACTGCTTTTCCGCGAACAGCGCGCGACGACGAGAGAGCTTCCCCCCGCGCAGTCCTCCCTTCTGCGGAATAAAAGAGGAGCTTTCTCGTCGGGGTCCTCTCCCGCGAGACCGCCATTTCAAATTAATTCTTTAAGCGACGGGATCATTTTTCCAAAGTGGCCGTTTATCAACGAGAGGCCGGCCCGGCCGACCGGCCGGTTGGACGGGAAAAAGAATGAGAACGTCAGTCTCGCGAGTTCCCCGCTGAAGGAAATTGTCGCTCCCGTTTCAATCTAAAGACCGGGCATTTTAATCGCGCGGCGAGCGCGCGCGGGCGCTTTCAGGGCCCCGCCGGTGTATTATGCGCCGGAGGGAGAGAGGGGGGAGAGGGGCGCACAGCTGTCTGAAATGTACGGTGCGATCTATCGAATTAATAGCAAATTTGATTATCACCGTTCCGGGTATCCCCGCGGCTCCGCGCTCCGCGGACGTTTATGAACTTTAACGCGGGCATATTTTACGATCCAGCCGCGGCGCGATCGCGCCGCGATAAACAATCGATCACGCACAAATCATTCTTGCCCGCTGGAAATCAACGATTATCGTCATTACCTCGCCGACGCTCGCGGATTTAACCGGCAGGTTATTTACCGACGAATTATCGGGGGGGGGAGGGGCCGACCGCGGCGATCGGGCTTGATCTCTCGCCGTTGCGGAAAAAGGGACGGAGAGTTGAGAGGGAGGAACGTGAAGGGGGTGCGGCAGAGAGAAAGAAAAAAATACGGGAAACAGGACACCGCGCGCGAGTTGCGATAATTTCCGCTCGCTCGCACGAAATCGGATAAATCGTTCGTGTAAAGTTACGTTTTAATCGCGGAATTTCATCGCGGCTCTCGTGTATTGATGGCGCGCATACCTCCATCTATCGTAATTACCACGTATACATGTTGCGCACCGCTTGTTACGGGTTATAATGTAGTTTATGCCGGACCAAGCTGAGACCGAGTGCACTTGGAGATGTAGGGCATCCGTCGTCTAATGATAACAGTTCTCACGTAGACAAGTAGAGACGGAGAGGGCTGGATGGGGAAGAGAAGAAACGCTTCGATCCGCTATTCGATCAGCAAATTGCATTACAACACGGCTGCACGATGATCGCGAGTTTATCGCTGTAAAATTGCCGGCGATAATTTACATGCGTTTCCACCTCCCTCCCTCCCTCATTCTCTCTCTCTCTCTCTCTCTCTCCCTCTTTCTCGCGCGCGCGCGCGATAAAATTCAAGTATTAAATTTATATTGTATGTGTACACACGCACGCACGCGCACCGACGTAGGGACGTAGGGACGCGCTGAAACTCGGCTGCTAATGACTTTTTACCGCGAGCTCCGCACCCGATATTTGTCAGAATTCGAGCCGTCTCGGAGATCGAGCGTTCGCCCGATCGGGGTATCGGATTCCCGCGGAAATTGATCCAGATGGAAATTTAGGTACAATAAAGGACTGCCGATCATTAGCGAGCGCTACGGTTTCCGGATACGGTCGCTCTGCTTTTGCTTCCTTCTATCCGTTTTTTGTACACGTACGAAGCAGGAAGCGTTTATCGCGCTTAATTACGACTGCGCGATTATTTATCATCTGTCGGGCGCAATGTTTTGCTCCTTGCATACGGGTTCCGCGGACGCGTTTGGGTCTTCTTTGTGCTACTGCGCCCCCTCCCCCCCTCTCTCTCTCTCTCTCTCTCTCTGCCCCCTTTCCCCTTCCCCCTCTTTATATTCCCACGTAAAATTTGCCAACAAATTCGCGATGACTGTCCTTTACAGGGTCGACGCGGCTGTATCAAGTTAATCCGGAAAGACAAAGGCGAGCAACTAGCCGAAAGCCAACGCGCGGCTGCACGGCGCGCTGAAATAAATGAGTAATGCTCTTTGCAGTTTGCGTGAGGCTTTTGTTACGGATGTCGGCGCTAAGGGGGTGGGACGCGCGGTAGAGTGGGGTTAGGCGTGAGGGAGAATGAAAACGCGCCCGACAGGATTTAAAGTACACCGGGACCGCCATATTAGTGCGCTGCCTGCCAATTAATTAGCGAGAAGCGCGCTTTCCGGTTGCGAGCGAGCGAGCGCGTGACGACGCCATCTCGTCTCCTATGTATTCTTGTGTAGTTTCGACTCTTCTGTCCCGCCTCGCGCCTCCGCGACGCGATCTCTTTCAAGCGATACTCGCCAACTGAGCGGATATTCAATCTCCTGACGATGAAAATGATTTAGCGCGCTACTCCCCCCTCCCCTCCCCCTCTCTCTCTCTCCACCCTCTCTCTCTCTCTCTCTCTCTCTCTCTCTCTCTCTCTCTCTCTTTTCCCTCCGTGTTTCTCTCGCCGAGGAAACGCCTGACACGCGTCAACGCGGTGGACCCGATTAGACAACGGGGCGAAATTCAATTTGAAAGCGAACAGCGCGCGCGAAAGTTCGAAGTTTATCAGGCAGCTACTAAATGACGTGGCTCGCGGAAATTGATCCTTATCTCATTACGATTTGACTCGCGAGCGCTCGTTTGTCTTTGTCGGACGAGATTAAGCGAACCGTTATCAATAAGTTCCGCGGCAGCCTGAAAGGGTAGTAGTAGCGGCGGCGGCGACGGTGGTGGTGTGCTGGTGAGTGGTGGTGGTGGTGGTGGTGGTGGTTAGTAGCCCTCGTTGCCGCCTCAACTGTTCGAAAGTTCGGTTAGCGTTGCTTGGATCACCGCTCCCCATCCCCGGATCGAAGCTTTATGGAGGCTGACGTAAGAGTCTTTCCGCTCGTTCTGCTCGCGAAGCAATCGACAACGCGCGAGCGAGCGTTGTTGCGACGGACAAACGCGTCCTCAGCATCGCGCGCGATCCAGCTAGGTGGCTTTCTCTCTGACAAGACGTCGTCTCGCCGAGTCGCAACGTCGCTCGACGAGGTCGTGTCGCGCCTTTGGCGAATCGGCCGCTTTTTACGATGCGCGGCAGGGCCGACGGGATCGGCGGCCATTAACTCTCTATCGGGCGCCAAGTCGCGCGAGATTTTCCCCGCTGCTGCCTCCCGTCGGCGGCTGCCCTCGCAAGTGGAGATCAAGCTGCTTCTTACGGCTCCGCGCAGATAAGTCGTCGTCGCGCCGGTTGCGCTCCCGCCTGTTTGCCGAATAATCCTCCGAAGCCTCGGCATTTTCGCGAGCCGGGGAGATCGTGACGGATGATCGTTGACGCCACCTCGAATTTTCGGGCCTCTTCTCGATAGCTCGCGGTTTATCTCGGATATTCGATGCTTGGAACTTTTGCTTTGTTGTCACTTCAGTCGCAGTTGACAAAGAGCGCTCGCTTTTAATCGCGGAGATCGCGGGCGAATATGGACATGCTGTTTTCCGTCTCGATCCACTTTTACGTGTAGAACCAATAACATTCGCACTCGGCTCCGCCTCGCCTCGAATCATCGGAGGTCATGCCCGGCGAACGTGAATCGCGAAAATGAGGAACTGAATATTGATCGCATAAATTTAAATCTTTAATTCCCGCTCCCTCCGTGCGGCGGAGCTTCGATATTCATAAAGAATTCAATCGGATTCGGTGGCAGTTTTTGTAATTGGTCTGATAAATGAATTTTACGCGTGGCCGGATGGTTTATTTTAAGAGACGGTAACATACATTTTCCATCGATTCGCGCGGTCGTCTCTCGCACCTCGCCTCAATGAGCCTAATTAAGCGATAATTACGTGTTTAATTGGACGCGCGTGTGGTGCGAAACGGTTGAAAAGATACGCGAAGAAACACACAAGCGGTATACTTTATTTCTACAGTATTTCTCTCGCAGTGCAATACAATGCAATACAGTACAATACAATATAATATAATACAATACAATACAATACAATACAACACAATGCAATACGTACAAAGCGAGAGTAATTTTGTACGCGATCCATTCGCTTTTGGAACGCGCACTGCCGAGTGTACAAAAGGGAGAGTTCAAACCCGAACAGAAATTTCGGTATCGTGTAAACTCTGCAAATTCCGTCAAACTCGAAGAACACGAACGCTGTTGTACCAAACGGTTGTCTCTTTTTACATAGGTTTGTCCTCGCAAAAAAGGACCTTGGAATCCTTCGATACACGATGATATCTCGCCTCCACCTGATTCTGATTCTCAAAAAGATAAAAGAATATTGCAGTAAAAATTGCGTTGAAATTATACACATCCTTTTTCTATTCTCTCAACACTCAACTCTATTACATAATACAACATAATACGATGTATTATGGCACGAAATATCACAAAGCACACCGATTGCATACCGATTAGGGAGTAACCTCTCCAACCTAAAAAAGAAGTCACACGTTAATCAGCGCAAAGCGATGGCGAGACGACGGTAGTTGAAATGACGAAATGCGCGCACTGACGGCCGTCGTCATTAATTATAACGACAAACTTGTCCGAGTAGCAGCGAACCACTAATAATGCAGAGGGAAAGAGAGAGAGAGAGAGAGAGAGAGAGAGAGAGAGAGAGAGAGAGAGAGAGAGAAGCCTGGCTCTTCTGGTGCGCCGGCACGAAGGTCATGCGCGAAGTTCCGCCGGCCGCTGAATTATTTTCCGTCAGGCACTAATCATCCGCCGCGATCGTGCCGTCGCGGGAGAACTGTCACTTAGAAGTAATTTGTTTGCCGATAGCGGAGGAGGAGGAACGTCACGCGCTTATCGACGACGACGACGACGACGACGACGTCTGTTGCTCGCGGCCTGCCGCTTTCGCCGATGGAGAAGACTGGCGGAAGCGGGCGGGGCTCTCGTATTTTCCGATCGAAAAATTGCAAGGCATTCACGGTATCCCGGAAGTTAATACCAACAATGAATTCGCGTGCCGGCAACACGAACACCCCCCGCCACGTCCGCGCTCTCCTCGCCGACGGTCCGCCGCGACTGGGTCGAAGGTCAGGTTCGCGTCCGGATCTTGCATTGTACGTGTTGCCGCATTATTTATTCGCCGTCCCCCCCCCACCCCTCCCCGCCCCTCGACTTTCCTCTCGTGAATTCAATTATTAACGAGGTGTGCCTCGACGTGCTGGCTCGCGTCTACGCAAGGATGATCTCTTGCGAGCTTTCGCGTCGAGCAGGCCGCGACAAGCGAGGAATGACTAGATTTCTCGGCCTCGGTTCGTTCGACTCGGCGCGTTTGTCGGATGAATATTTACACAATGACCTCTCTCTCTCTCTCTCTCTCTCTCTCTCTCTCTCTCTCTTTCTTTCTCTCTCTATCTCTCTCTTATCCCTTGTTCTCAGCAGCGCGACTCGTTCGCTCGATTACGAGTCGCCCCGCATACTCAGCCGAGAGAGAGTCGATACGCGCGGTTCTTCCTCGAGCAGTTTAGATCGTTTGAAAGGCGCGCGGAACCTCTTCCTCGCGAATCGCTCGTCCGTTCGCTCGACCCGGGCACAAATCACCGTTCGCGCTCGACTCGCCAAATAGGAGAGCGAGTCTCACGCGCGGTCCGATACAAACTCCGAGGAAGATAAAAAAGTTTCCGCCGCCGCCCCCCGTCTCCCCTCTCCCTCCGTTCGTCCCCGTTCAGCCCGGCCCCGGTGTTTATCCGATCGTCGTTTTCATCGTACATTACGCATTCCGTTCGCGTGAGGAAAATCTCTTTGAGAAGTGCAGTGGAAATTGGAAAAATCTCTTTGGCGGAAGTTTCTCGCCGCCGCCGGCGCGTGGACTGGCAGGGGCCGGGGACGAAGGAAGGGAGGAGGGAGATGGAGGGCCGAGAGAGAGAGAGAGAGAGAGAGAGGGGAGCAGAGAGACGGGAGGAAGAGAGGGATGAGAGAGCTGGGCGAGGGCACACGGTTTCTTGGAAATCGATGTGCCCGCGTCGGTATCGCGGGCGGAAACTTCCTTATTTGGAATTTTCGTGAGCCCGCGCGCGCGCGCGCGCGCCGCGACCCCCCACGGGAGGACGACGTAAATTTTCGAGGAGGATCAGCGCGCGGCGCTACACGGCGACGATACCCGGCAGCGGCAACCGAACAACCGAGTAACCCGGTCATGCCGTTTGATCTTCCGGAAATTCGAGGATAATTCCCAGCAGCGTCAGCCGCGCGCGATGCACCTCCGAGAATCTCAACGAGACAGTATTTCCCCCCGAGTCTTGTAACCGTCGTACGTCAGGAAGGCAGTAGTAACGTTGTAGCGCAGCTACACCACGACGGCTCCCCCTCTTTCCTCCCTCCCCACCTAGTGTCCTAGATACATTTTAAAGGTGGCTGCTGCGGTGGTTTCGCCGGTGAAAGATTGAAATCTCGAGGCGAAAATATCTCGACGACGAGGACATCGTCGTCGTGTGACGGCTTCTCTTTCGGAATTCCAAGGCAGCGAGATGAACGACCAGAGGGGGAGGGAGGGGGTAAGCGAGAAGGAACGTCATGCGCGGACGGTGTTTCGTTAATTACCGAGAGAGAGAGAGAGAGAGAGAGAGAGAGAGAAGCGACGGTGTACGCTAATGAGTGAGCGATATTCGCTATGAATTGCGTGTCGATCTCTCTCTCTCTATCGGTTCGCCATGTTGCGCCGCGCGGCGGCGATACTCCGCGATTTATCAAAGAAACAAAGGGAGTGCGCGGACAATATCGTCCGGGCCCGGAGTATCCGATGATGAACGCGGCGATTAACTTTTCGATGCATCGCGCGCGCTTTCTGCGCGAGATACATTAAGCTTATATTATTTTATAGCAAACAGGATGGAAACAAATCCGATAAGGCAATTAATGTTCTTCCGAATGAATGGTCCGTATTACCATGATATAATTTTACAATTTATGAAACATTTGAGCCCCGGGTATTAATAATGTAATTAATGTTTGCATTAAGTATTAATACGCAGCATTACAATTTTATATGACGCATTGACGTGGCTTTATAATACGATGTATAAATTGAGTTCATCGGGTTTACCGACATTCCGGCAAATGGCGACTGAAGGTGAGTTTGTAAAAGGATCAAAATGAAAGGGGGCTCGATTAAGTGCGACCTTAATAACTCTCTAATTACCTGAATTCGTTTGTGACTCGTGTGTATTCCGCACGTTCGTGCTTCGTGTTCCACGACGACGAATGTGTGCACACACACACACACACACACACATGTATATATGCTCTCGATGAGAACGTAGAAGCCATATTGCGCGAACAAATAACCTCATCATACCGTTCGATTGCTGGAAATTGCTAGAGCATTTCCCGCGCGCCGCGTCCTCCGTCACAGCGCGCCGCAGACAGGATCCTATGTTTCTTCGTATAACCCGGAGATCGATACTTGTCGCGGCATGACACGTGTCATTAGTCTGCAGCGTCTCGCACCCCCGCGGCGGAGAGGAGCGAAAATAAAATTGAAAGACGAACTTAATTATAGCCGCGGACACACACGCGTTTTCTCCCCGGAGGAGCGGCGAAGAGCGAAAGTTGGACGTGCGCTATTAAAATCGCGAGATGGGAGGGTAGGAGACGGATCGGTAAGCGGCGATGGGCGAGCCTCTAATTTAAAAAGACCGATCGATGAGATCGTCCTTCCCCCTCCCTCGCTCGTGACCCTGTCGTGGCCCCGTCGTCGCTCGCGACCGTACGCTCGATTTACAGAATGCCGCCGCGTCCCCGTCGGCATCCGTCCGAGAGCTCGTAGTTTAATGCACACATAGAGCGCGCACTCTCTCTCTTTCTCTCTCTCTCTCTCTCCCTCTCTCTTTCTCTCTCTTTCTCTTTCTGTCTCTTGTGCGCGCTCGATAATCTTGCCTCTGATTAAAGCGCGGTATTAGCCTGGAAATTATTACGGACGTTATGAACGTCGGAGGTTGTAGATCGGAGATACTTACCTTCCGCTTAGTACTTGCCACATAATGCCTCGAGTACGAGCATGACGAGTGCAACGGTGCCGAGAGAGAGAGAGAGAGAGAGAGAGAGAGAGAGAGAGAGAGAGAGCCCCGGCGTAACTCGGTCATGCCGTTTGACTTCCCGAAGCTCAAAGATAATACCTCCGGCAGAGAGTCGAGGATGATGGCCGCAGCCTGGCCTGGAAACAACGATGATCATGAAATCCGGAGGAGAGAGGTACGCGCGGAGACGCTAATAAGTCCGTGTTCTATTTCTTTTTCTCTCTCGTCCCTCTTCCTGCTTTGTCTCTTTTTCCCTTCTTTTTCGGCAGGGGGACGTCCGATCGCATGAAAACAGGCAGGAGATTCTCTCGTCGAATCTGAATGGAAATTATCGGTTGGATGGGCGAGCCGGCGAGTCGCAAAATACGCTCGGTCTTTTATTAACGCGACTTTGAAATATCGACGCGAATTCTCCCGCGAGTTATCAAACTGACGTTGCGATAAATTCAACGGGGCGAATTCGCCCCGGTCGCGAGCGCCGTCGTCGCGTAGATCACGCGGACTTATCGACCTACATACGTGTGATCGAGGAAACGGGGAGGGGGGGGGGGATACGCGCGAATGGATATTCGCGGGGCCTCGCGATAAATAAAAATCCGCCGAGAGGTGCGCGCGTTTGGCTCCGCGAGCGCGCCGGGGAGCGCGAGTGTGTGATGAGGCGCGCCGGCAAGAAAATTATAGATTGCAGCAGCGCGCCTGCAAACCCGGGCGAGAGGGAACTTTCAAAGACCGCACGGTTACGCAAAGCCGTAACCAAATAGTAGCGTTCCGCTGTCTGCTCTCGAGAAATGCGAGCATAATTCCACTAAAAGCGCCTGTTGCTAGGCGTTACAAGGACGGGGCTAACGGCAGCCATGTATCCTCCGACGCTCTCGCTGATGCTCTTATTAGAGCCGACGGCGCGCCGGTGATACCGTTAACATAATATCGCGCGGCGAAGAGGGATATCTGCGCTCGCGGGATATCTTCCGCGCGATCAATTCCTCTCCGGAACCGTCCGCACGCGCCGCGTTCGTCGTATTGCGTCGCGATCGCGTGTGAATTTTCCTCCCTCCCTCCTTCCCCTCCATCGTGCTAGCACACACCGCTCGCCGCGAGAGAGAACCCTTATCGCGTTACCACCGACAGGAAAGGCAGGAAAGAAAGATCGGTCCGCTTGTTCGCGCGTTCGGTTGTGCGCGAAGGAAGGGAAAGGACGGGAGCAACGCGAGCGCTCGCTCTAATTTCCAGGAGAAAGATGATACGTCCAACCGATCTCGCGCGTCGGACAGACAACCAGCTACGCTGGAGACGTGTTAAGGGCCGTCTACAACTACTGGCGGTAAGCAGTAAGAAGTAAGCGTGAAGAAGGAAGGCCTGGTCTACAATACGTGTCGTAAGTTGTAAGCCGTAAGAATTGGCGAATCGCAGTCGATTATTACAAAAGTAAATCGACTGTAAATGGTCAGTTCTTACGACTTACAGCTTACGCAACATCTATCGTAGACCAGGCCTAAGAAATGGACCAACCAACCGCAGTTGATTATTTCTGTCACAATCGACTGTGATTGCTTGATTTCTTACCGCTTACGTTTACTTCTTACTGCTTACTGCAGACGACGCTTTACGCTCGCTTGACGCGCCAGCTGCTGCGCTGGAAACGTCCCGTTCGGCCGGCGTCTTTACATAAAAGGGAACGCTTCGCGAAAGAGTCGTGTTTACGGCGGCGTAGATTATTAGCCGCGACTGTACGTTGTCACAGAATTCGCTAAAAATCGCCCTTCACTGCGGCGGCGGCGGCGGTGGCGGCGGCAGCAGCTGCTGCTGCAGCGTGGCTTCAGGAACAGGCGAGACATAAAGGGAAACAACCGTCGCGAAATCATAGAGCATGCACGTACCGCGAGTTCACAAGCGAGCGAACGGGCGCCTCGCTCGATCCAAAGACCGCACGGATAGGACGCCGGGCAGTTACCAAACAACCGGGCCCGGTCGTTTGATATGCAGAAATTCGAGGATAACACTCCGCCCCGCTCCGTGCCCGCGGAATCCAAACGAAGAGACGGAGTTTACCCCCGGGCGCTGCACGCGGGTGCAACTGTAGCGGCGACCGCGTTCCTATGTCGTCTGGTAACCCACGGAGAGAGAGAGAGAGAGAGAGAGAGAGAGAGAGAGAGAGAGAGAGAGAGAGAGAGAGAGAGAGAGAGAGGAGATCCAAGGCTGTAATATATATAATTGTTAGTCTCGTCGCATGTAAGAAGCGCCCCGCTACGTTCGCGTGGCACAAAGGAGCGAGGGCGTCTACCGTATTAATTATGCTTCTTGCGGCGGGCACGTGTCCGAATCGCGCGCATCGAGCGAGCGACAAATTTACTATTGCGGCTATTATCTGGAAATTGGAGGACGCGCGCGCGTTTTGCGCGCTCGACGATAACGGATGGTTAACAAGGGGGGTGGGGACAGTCGTTCTTCGCGGAGGTCTCCCGAAAATGCCATGTGTTCTCGTTTCGGCGTTCTTGTTACGGGAAGAAGGAAAGTGCGGCGGAAAAGGGATCGCGGATTGATTCCTTTAGCATGCGGGGAAAGCACCGGATCCTCTGAGAGGCACTTTTTTCAACTTTCTCCTCATTGTTCGTCTCACGATAAGGAACGTGAACGGAAAGAACGTGCGTTCGGCCGACGTGACTTTGCAACGGATTTCACCTGTCTCTCTCTCTCTCTCTCTCTCTCTCTCTCTCTCTCTCTCTCTTCTTTCTCTTTCTCACACGCACACAACCGCGTGTTTTCGCTCATTGATGTCTAGCGGTTAGTGAAAAGTCAGAGAAACGATGTCCTCGTCGGTTCTTCGAGCGGTGAGGAGGGCGGGGGGATGATAATCGGCATTTCCCACGCCACTCGTGCAGCACGCGCGAAAGGAAAGTATTTCGCGAGGGAGCTCGCCGCAGCGGGGGTGGGAGAAAACGGCCGAGTGTCACTTGGTTTTTTTGCCGTTGAAGCTGCCACGATTCGTTAAGGAATTTCAAAGAGTCTCTGAAAGAGACTCTCGGCTGCTGGAACGCGCGCCATTGAAGCGAGCCGTCGTTAATAATACTTACGATCATTACGGGGCTGCGCGCAGAAAGAAATTGGCGCGTTTATTAAAGATTTGCTCGCCCGGCCGCCTTAATGAGGGCCGTGTAACGCGCGTTCTCTCTCTCTCTCTCTCTCTTTCTGTCTACCTCCCCGTCTTTCTCTCTCCTCCTCCTCTCTCTTTCTGTTTCGCTCAAGCCGCCGGCTGAATAATGCGTCGCGTCGCGTAGCCCTTCGGCGCGACATTCCCCGCGTATTAATGGCGCAAACGTGCTCTTTAACCGTAAAAATTTACCTTTAACCGCTCGATAGCGCGCGGATGCGCCACGAGGCACAGCGCGGATTGTCGCTGGATTCTCCGACGGAAAGACGATCGCGCGTGCTACCCTTTGGAAATTTTCAGTCCTAATCAGTTCTCCCGATATCCCTGGGCTTTGGCGATAATTAGGCTTTGAAATCGTCCAATCGACGCGGCATCGATCGGAGAAGAGATCGCAGTAGCTTCCTCGATTCCTTTACCAAATAAATAAAATGGTCATCTTGATTCGTTTTTAACGCACCTTGTTACTCTTTCCACGCTCCTTTCCACCTCTCTCTCCCTCTCTTCCCCTCTCTCTCTCTCTCTCTCTCTCTCTCTCTCTCTCTCTCTCTCTCTCTCTCTCTCTCTCTCTCTTTCACTTTCCTGGGGAAATGACTTTTTCTAATTAATAGAGGTCCGCGACATAATGCTGTGATAATCGTCGTGTAACAACGCGATAACGGCGCGCGCGTCGCTGATGTCTACGAGTATAACTCACCGCCATGTACAGGGTGTCCCAGAACAATTGCGCCAGAGCTCGTAGGGACCGAGCGGATTAAGGCGAACGAAGAACCGTTTTGCGATATTCGCAATAATTGTCGAGTTATTAATTATTTCGCAATCGCAAATCACGTCGCGAACTTAGCGTCTACATTGAATGCAAAAGTGATAGAGGTTATAACACAAAAGAGTATTTACGATGGATCCAACAAACTTTGTCTCTGCTGTATAGGTCTTTGATGTTAAATAAATAACAGCACACTCATATCTGTCACCGAGCGCCAACTTCTTAACCACAAAATATAATCACGCTCACTTCGACCTCGCGAGAACAAAAGTAACATTCTTCACTTCACTCGGCGACTTTGATTTGTCAGCGCGTACAAGATGCAGCCGCGGGGATAACGTATTCGCAGAAAGTTAAAGTTGAGTCAACTCGTCGCATAAAGCGCGAATGCAACTACGTGTGTCTTGCGCGGGCTGATGCGTCATGTTGCGTCTGTGTTTGCGGCTTGCGTTCAACGTACCGCATTGCGAATATCGCAAAACGGTACGAGGCTTTTGTGTTTATCTTAATCCATTCCATTCCCACGAATTCTTCATACTGAGTTATGAGACACCCTGTATATATAACTTGGCAATCGGCTTTCTTCATTTTTTGCCGCGATCGCCGGCGAGCCGGGCGTTCGATTTATTTGCGGTAAGTCGGTTAAATCCGCGCGCGAAAAGGTTCCACCTTTATACACGGTTTCGGCCGATCGATGGTAGATACTTCTCGTGGGCGCAATGGCGGTTTTCATCGAGAGAAAAGTGAAGAGAAGAGCGAGCGAGAGGGAGGGAGAGAGAAAGGATGAGGTGAGAGAGAGAGAGAGAGAGAGTGGGGGGGGGAGAGAGAGAGAGCAGTCGGAAGATTTTATCGGTGGCGTTAACGCCTCGCTTGCTCGTATTTTAATTAAGTCTAATTCAAGACTGCGGAAGCTCGCGACTGGGTCGACTGTAAAGTGAAATAATGTCGGCGCCACCCGCCCGTGCCCTCGTCCTCTCCCTCTCCCAGCCGCCTGTTCTTTCTCGCCAGCTTTCCTCTTCTCTCGCTCGCTCGGTCGCTCTCTTTCTCTCGAAACACGCCGAATTTATATTACGACAGCGCGCACGATGACAGTAGCTGTCACGAAAGTAATGTATATTCATTTACACGTTTCCTCGCGAACGCGACGGGATAATTCCTCTCGGCCGCGCCGCAGCCCCGTCGGCGGAATCTCCCCGTAAACCGTTGTAATGCAAACCGTTTGTAACAATCTCGAACGGCCCGCGATTTTCCGGCTGTCCGCGGTTGGGCGGGCGGGCGGGCGGGAGGGAGGGAGGGAGAGAGAGAGAGAGAGAGGCGCTTCGAAGCAGGAGGAACAATCACGCGTGGCTGATCGATGGCCGAGCGACGGGCGAATTTACGCTGGTGTAATCGGCGTAATGAGAAACGTCGGGATGCGAAATCGCTTTTCGATAGACACGATCGCGGCAGATCGACGGCTCGGCGCTCTCGGGGTCTCGGGGCGAAGTGTTTGAGCGAAGCGAACGATGACGACGAACCTGAGAAAATTAATCGCAGACGCGTCGCGCCCGCGACTGTTCTGCCGGAGACGTGCGAGACGTGCACGTCCTCCCCTCCCCCGTCCTTGCCAGCCTCACCTGAACCGCATAAACTCGATTAGATTAGACGATACTCGGGCGACGAGGGATGTTCTTAATATCTCGGCGGCTCAACTTTCCAACGACTGTTTCTCGTGTTCGGTAGTCCGCCGGGGCTGTAAAGCGACGGTTACGCGGATAATTAAAAGATTCGACCCACATCATCTCTCCGAAGGATTCGGGGATTTTGGACGGGCGCCAGCCTCTGCGGCTGCCGAGGACCGCCGCAGGCCGCCATTTCCGTGCTCGCGCGCGCGCGTGCGCCAGAAACACGTGGCAATCGTTTACAAACAATTTCAAATCTGCCGCAATTTTCGGCGTGTGCTCGCGACACATCGGCCGTCCGCCCCTTAAAATTTCTGTGCCAGTTCACCGCACGCGCGCGCATGCAAAATAGTTTCGATATTACCGCACCGGCGTTGCGGAAGACGAGGGAACGTCATCGAAATTCATTCGCGTGTCCGAAGAACGAGTCGGCGCTGCGCTCGCAAATTTACGCGCGAGCGTTATTAAACGCGCCGGACAACGCGCGAACACGTGTGCTCCTTAACCCCCTTCGACGACGCAACAGTGCGCACGTCGTTTATTCTTTCATTGGTTGACTCGATTTTCATAAAAATCGGACTCCTGAGTTTTTTGGGGTCGCTGAATACGAGTTTAAAGTAAAGATATTAAAATTCAACACGGCGGATTTAATACGGCGTCCAAAAAAACTTAGAATCTATCTGATTGTTAACAAACCCGGTACCTAAAAGTTTGTTTGGGTCGCTGAATATAAATTTGAGATTAAAATGTTAAAATTCAAAATGCCGGACCTAATACGGTGTCCAAAAAAATCAGAATCTATCTGATTGTTAGGAAATCCGGCACTTAAGAGTTCTTCTTGGATCGTTGAATTTAAGGTGAAAATGTTAAAATTCAAAGTGACCTTAATATGACCCCTTAATTAAAGAAAAATTAAAACCTATTTAATTGTTATGAAATCCAGTACTTAACTTTTTTACTTACTTCTTTCACGCACCGCCATTATTTGATCCGCCATTTTGACTTTCGACATTTTGATCTCAAATTCAGCGATCTGAAAAACCTTTAGATACAAATGTTTTTTTGAAAATCCGACTATTTTTCTGCCCATAAGTGTACAAGTAGTGAAATTCTGCAAGTCGTCGAAGAAGTTAATAACAACGCGCGATCCACTCATCCTTTGCGACAATTCCCTTCTATCTCTCTCGAGCGATCATTTTAATATCGACTCCCTTTTTCTCGTAGTATTCAACCAACCGTCAAAGAGCCGACGAATTTAATTTCTCTTCGATGAAAATATTGTTGCCCGCCTGATGCGTTCCGAGTATCCCTGGCGGGACCTGTTTCTCGTTTTCTCTCTTTTCTTTTTTTCTTTTTCCTCTCGCGTGTTATCGTCGCCGATACCTCACGCCGCCGGTGTTTTCCCGTCTACTCGTAAAAGCCGTTGTCCCGAGTAGCGTATGAAGTGACGCCACCGGGCTCGCTTTAATTCCTGAAGGCAGCGCGTAAAAGCGACTGAATGATGCTAAACGTGATTTACGCGGCTCATTAGCTTGATTGCTCGAGGAGGGAAACAACGAGCGTCGAAATATACGGCGAAATTCCCCACGGTAGGGCGACCTGGCATCCGCGATTCGCCGTTTATTATTATTATCATCATTATTATCGTTATTATTATTATTATGTTGTAAAATCGCTTCTTGCTCCCGGTCTTTCGAAATTAATGCCCCTGAGCGCGAATCCGTAAGAATAGATAATAGAGGCATGTAGTTGAGACAAGGAAAAGAGCGAAATACATGGTTGCGTGCGCAACAACATCGCCGTGCGTGCGTGCGTGTGTGTGTGTGTGTGCGCGCGCGCGCAGAATAATGCAACTACGATTTTCGTCGTCAGTAGGAAGAATAAAAAATCCGCCAGAGAGAGAGAGAGAGAGAGAGAGAGAGCAGGCCAATAAAGAGATTTTATGAGCGAGACGCGAAGAAGAGGCGAGAGATAGAGCCCGTTGTGAAGCGATAGTTAAGTAATGGCAATCAGTAACCATTATCGCCGGAGAGTAATCGAGAAAGATGTCACCGTGCCGTAGAGTAGGAGCTCGTAAAACCGGCTCTTAAATTCTATAATGGCGGAGCCACCGCGGATTCCTAATGGCACGCTATTCGGCAGCTTTATAGAGACGCCGTATGTCTGAAAGATCTATCTTATAAAGTTGGCGCGATATCGCGCTGGCCGATCATCGATCGCTCGCTCGTTCGTTCGTTCGTTTCGCCCTGTCGTTGGTCACCACACTCTCGAGAGATCGCGCCGCGAGATTCCAGCCAGCCAGCCAGCCGCGCCGCGCCGCGCCGCGCCGCTTTCATGGAGAATGTCCGTTCGCGATTTTCGCTACACGCGGCGAGTCGCGATCGATCGGAGAGAAGCGCACGCGACCTTGCGAATCTCGCGCTGCGATTTCGGCTGCCGCGGAAATCGCATTCCGCAACTTCACGCCCGACTTCGAGTTGCCGGGTTCTGGCTTTCGCGTCGTGCGCTGCGCTGCGCTTGCAGCAGCGGGGGAGGGGGGGGGGAAGCGGTGCTGCGTCGCGTGCGGGTGTGTATGCGTGTGTACGTAGCGGTACGTGGGCTTGACTATTTACAATAATATTTAACGCGCACGCTATGTACATACGCGAGTATGTACGCGCACGTATGTATAATCGTCGCCGCCGTTGGTCGCCTCGAAAATGACTTGATCACCACGGCCGGTCCGCGATTGCGTGCCGCTCGCAGCTCTCTCGCTCGGTCGGCATTAAATGTGGAAAATGCGCGCTGGCTCGCGTGATATCGCGTTAACAAATTTTCCATGTCGTCGCGGCGAACTAGCCGGCGATACGGTGGCATCGAGATGCTCTCTCCTTCCTCCTTCCGCTCGTCGTCGTCGAGACATCGTCGCTCGAGGCGCGCGCGTAATGTTTTTGTAATACGTTCGCTGAAGTCTTTCGCCAGTTATTGTAGTTCGGAACAATGGAGATATCGTTTCTCCGGGAGACAAAAGATATCGCGTAGCCGCGGAGCGAGCAACGGAAAGTCGATAGAGCATCAAACTTGTCGGACGAGATATCGCGAATAGAACGCGAACGAGCGCGAGCGTGGGTGGGCGTGCTGCTGCTGATGCTGCCTGTCTTCCTATTCCTGTTCCCTCATCGAGGGTCGACGCCTCGAAGTGACGGCACGGCGGTAAGAATGCGAACATATCATGCCACCGTCCGGGCGCGAATTGTTCGAAAGTGGCAAGTGACTAATGGTCTCGGAATCATCATCGTTACTGCCGCGTAACGGTTCTCGCCGCGATTTCCTCGCAGCGGCGTTACGCGAGACCGCCGGCGCCGCGCCGGCTCGATTATTGATCGCGTCGTTTGGCCGATTAAATCGAATTTCGGCGGGCACGGCGAGTCGATTCGTTTAGCCGGGCCCTCTGCGCGCGACCCCCCAGAGTAATATCGCCTTATGACTGCCAATCAAGGACGTGAGGAGAGCGAGGGGAGGAGACGGCCGCCGGCATACGCGAATTCGTACGTTACGTACGTGAAGAGCAGCAGCTGTACGTGTGGCTATAGGAGCAATCGAGAGAAGCCGACGGCAGCGCTGTTCTGCGGCGGGTTATTGATCGGCGCTGCCTCCCCCTGCCTCCCGTCCTCTTCGGCGCCCCCGCAGCCGCCTCCTCCGACGCCGCTGCCTCCACCGCTATTGCTACTGCCACCATGTACGTTCGAACCTGCCTACCGGCCTGCATGCCTGCTTGCCTACCTACCTACCTACCAACCTATCTACCTACCTACCTACCAACCTACCTACCTACCTAACCTACCTAACTACCTACCTACCTGTCTATCCACTTGCCTGCCTGCCTAGCTACCTACCTTCCTCTTGTTTCCTTCCTTCCTTCCTTCCTTGGTGTACACGGTACCACGAAGTTCAGGACCGACCCTAGGGGCCACACCACCCTTCCAACACTCACTCTGTAACAAGGCTCTCTCTCTCTCTCTCTCTCCCCCCCCTTCTCTTTCTTTCTCTCTCTCTCTCTCTCTCTCTCTCTCTCTCTCTCTCTCTCTCTCTCTCTCTCTCTCTCTCTCTCTCTCTCTATCCTTTTCTCTCTCTATCTCTCTTTCACTTTCCTGTACCGCCCGTGACGTCGATGCTAAAATAGTTCCCCCTATTATTTCCACCGTGCCCTCTCTTCTCATGGTTCTTTTTGTCTATTGTCTTGTTCTTTTGTGCGCGTCTACTCGCTGTTCTACGCCGATATAAGAATTCTCTGTTCCGCGTTATTAAAGCCTCTCTTCCCCCTCCCCTCTCTCTCTCTCTCTCTCTCTCTCTCCTCCATTTTCCTCTTGCCCGTCATTCTTGCTCTCGCTCTCGGCTGCGTATCGAGCAAACTCACGACGGATGTGTGTTGCAGCGCATACATCGACTTTTTCAGCATGGATTTCCCGTCATATTTTTCTAGCGCACCGCGCTCTATCGCGCTGCAAATATTTCGTATTTGTACACCTCTGACCTCGTGTTTGCCCGAGGATTATTATCAATATCGATCGAGTCGTCGCGGAATTGATTTCACCTGCGCACCGGGGCGGGCGACGTCGTCAGCGACACTCGTATCTCAGGCAAACGAACGCAATAACCGTTATGAGGCGAAGGCGCGCCGGGACACAGTTTGCGCGTTCGATAAAAAGGAGGAAGAGGAACGAGAAAGCGCCGCGCGCGCTTCTTCTTTTCGTTCCTTCGTCATGGTGCGACTAAGAACACCGTCAAGGATTACGCGAGAGGACTCCTCGCTGCATTTTGCGAATTTTCGCAAGATGCAATTTACGAATCGAGGCGGCGTGGCGGCTGCGGCAGCGGCACCAGCCCTCTCGCAACCGTCCTCTTCACCATCTGCTTATTTCACGCAGATGCATATCTTCCATTTCTCTTGCCGCGGTTGAGTAGAAGATGCAATTTGCTGAAGAATGAACTTGCCACAATCTTTGAAATTGAGCGCACGAGGAGGATTGAAATTATGCCCTGAGACACTAAGCTAAATTCTCTCTCTCTCTCTCTCTCTCTCTCTCTCTCTCTCTCTCTCTCTCTCTCTCTCTTTCTCTTTGTATCTCTTTTGAGAATTTACTTTTTGATAGAACGAAACGAGTGGAAAGGAAAGTGGGTTGGCAGGCAAGAATAAAGATCGACAGGCGGGTGTATAAATTGAAATTTATTTGGCAGTTGAAGAAAGAAACAGAATGCAAGCGCGTGTAACTTCTTCTTCGCGCGAAAGCTTTCAAGGAGCGCGGCCCGCCTAACTAATCGTCGATCGTCGATAGGTCTTCGTGATCTGTCACTTGTTTACTACATTATACACGACTTATTCGCGGCAAAGTTCACGCAGCTATAAAGCAGCCGTGCGAAGGGAAGATGGCCGTGAAGGATTCGCGGAGTTTGCGACGTGAAATATTCAGGCCGTCGAAACCGTGTGACGATCTTCAATTATTTCCGAGTTCTCGTGTCCTTAACCGTATTCTGATTAAACGTATTTTGACATTTGACACCCGCTCTCTTCGTTAAGTCCGTTCTTTGCGAAGCATCCGGCACGCCACGGACATGACCTTACGGCGTACGTGACCCCGGCGTCCGGGCGTATCCTGCGCTGCACTTCGTGAAATTCTGTACGATCCAATTTACGAATTGGGGCGACGGTACTCGAGAAGGGCCCTATCCGCCCCTTTGACCCGGCGTCGTGGCGCAACGTGTATGGCGCGACCCTTTTTCTTGAATCTACGCGATTTCCCGAGTCGTGCAAGCGGCGCACTTTGATGCGCGTCTCGCGTCAGCATCCGGCACGACGCGCGAGATTTCGCTCGGGACTCGGAGGAGATCGAGCGCCGATTGCTTCGGTCGTAGTTTTCAGGATGGCATTCTAATTCAAGAGGATCCCTGGATATGCGCTGCAAATCGGCAGCGGCATAGATACCGCGCGCGCGTCCCCCGCCGCACGCCAATTCTCTTTTTCCGCGCTGCGCGACTCTCTCGTGGTTTAAGGGTCCCGGAGAATCCGCAAATTCATGGATCCGCAGGAATCTTGGGGGAAATCGAAATATTCGCCGATGCTAAGTCACGAAAGTCGGGATATCGAACTGCCGGGGCGCCCAAATGTACGACTTCAAAGTGCTGGAACGCCCTAGTGAACTTGGGGAATAACCCGCAAAAAGCTATTACGCCGGTACTATTGTTTAACAATTATCGTACAAACGCGCAGTTAAGGATATAGCGCATTCAGTGAAACGTGTTTGGACATGACAACGTTTCTATTGTGAACTGTTCTGCCGGTTATGTTGAATCTGCTTACACTGGTAGTAATAAAACGCATTCCTTTCGTTTCAATATTTTAGATAAGTGCAACATTTTATCTATTTTTTTAGTATCTGCCGAAGATCTGTTGATAAAGTCGATAATTTGTTGACGAAGTTTTTAAGTGCGTTAATGAGTACCTTTGTTGGATCGCAGTGCTGGCGTTGATGATTTCGAAAATCTTTTATACACAGGGGGGCTCATTTTAATTCATCCACTCGAATATGTCGGAAAATATAAAGGATACGGAAAAATGTTTCAAGCAAAAGTCGTTTGGTTTGAAGGGGGGACATATAAAATAACGATGTCGTTTTATTCGCAAATGGTGCTATTTTGCGAGATTTTCACTGATCATCACTTTTCTCTTAAATAGAAACTTCAATTTTTTTATTGTATCAATGTACCAATTAATTTGAATGACTTTTGTCTGAAATATGTTTTTATTTGTCTAATATTTTCTGAGATATTTAAGGAAAACTTGGTAATTTTTTGAGTTACGATATCTCACTATTTGTTGGAAAAGTGGTATATTAGACTCTTTTTGCTCTTTTTCTACTCTTTAGTCTCAGAAGAATATATCGTTACAATAATGCTGTAACTTTTATTAATTTAATTTTGAAATTTCTAGAAAAATATACATATATATATATATATATATAATTTAGTTTTATATTTAATATAAGTATAATAAATGTTTAAAATGTAGCATGTCTCCAATCTTTTTGGAAAATCTGATCATATCTATTTTTAAAAATGATTCATTGGTAAATACTCGTAACAATAGACCAATGTACAAGCAAAACTTAATGGCGAAAAGACCCGGAAGCATTGCTGCGCAAAAAAATCAACTCCTTGTGCATAAATAATAATAATAACAATAAATAATAATTTCTCATCATCTTTATTGAAAGTGGTTCTCAAATCAACGTAATTTATACAAACTTTATTGTCAAGCGTTTAACAAATTGCGGGATCTTGGATTTGGAGGCGCTCTTCTGCATTGGCTCATAAGAGTTTGAATTTACATTATTAAATTTAATGAAGCTAATTCTAGACTTTAAAGACATCTGGGATTCCGCAGAATTATTATCTTGGCTCTCGGTTATTTATCTTATTTATTAACGATATAGAAAGAAAAATATATTTGAACATGGCAAATTTTTATTATACGCCAATGACTCGAACATTTTTGGACAAATTGATTGTGCAACGGATGCATCTCTACCGCAGTGGAATCTATCTTGCGGGATGATGCAAAAAAAATTGCCTTCATTTAAATATTAAAAAATGTCATGTTGTTCACCTCAGTCGCAGAGTAAATTTGCTTGAATATGATTATTATCTCGAGCTCTTGCGAGGGTACTTTTGATTCATGATATGGGAGTGACATCTAATGAAAATTTATCATTTAAAGAACGTGTACAATCTATTGTGTTCTCTGCACATAAGATAGCAGAATTCATTTCACGGTAGGTTAAATATTTTCAAAACATATATATTCTCAGATCATTCTTCTGCGCTTGTGTATGACCTAAATTTGGCTCAATTACATGTTTTTTTTTTTTTTTTACCAAAATTATCCGCGTTTGAATAACGATTGGATGCGTGCAAAATAAATTCCTTTTCATCACGCCAGTTTCCGTTTAAGCATACCCATGCAAATTACTTGTCATGATTATCAAACGTTAAGACTTAATATGTCACCTTTGCAGCGGAGGAAGCTAGTCTTTGTGACCTCATGTTTATTTACAATCTGTATAACAGTCATGCAAATTGTGTCCGAAATTACTTGATGCTACTTAAGGCTCAATGTCCCCCTCCTTTGGACAATCAGATAATATTTCCTTTTCAATGTCGATTTCATTAATTTACATCGGACACGATACGGTGCTAGATCTGTACACTTTTTCACGCGCCACCATCTGCATTTAAATGTCCAATTTTACGTGCAATTAAGTTTTATATATCTATTTTCTAATTACACTCTACTAATGATCCATTAGCGCTCATTTAATTTCTACCAATTGTCTGTTTATCTACGACAGTATAATTTATTACACTTTTGTGCACCAAAGGACTATTCCCGTTAATAGAGTTTATTATTATTATCATTATCATCATCATCATCATCGTAATATAAAAGACCGCCCCTTACGAAAAGGTTGTAAACGAGTTCGAAACGTCTTTTTCTCCGTTGCCGACATTTTTTAATTAATTTCTTATTAGCGATCACGAAGTCTCTTATGGGACATGGGATCTTTTTTATCTTGCTTAATACACTGCACGCGCACACGCGATCGTTGCTGTGATGATTATCAGACACCCTGTAGAGAGGAAGAAAGACAAATACATACATCACTTTCATGAGCTCGCTCGCCTTCGGGTAGCCGCCTTTCTACAACTGCGAAACCATTATACAGCTGCGAGGACTGTCGAGCGCCGGGCGCACAGTTAGATCCGAGGAAAGTTGGTTCCCTGGGAAACAGAAATCCAAAAAGAAGGCTCGAGCGAATCGCCGGAGCTCGCGTATCTCGGAACTCATGAATCTCGCAGAACTCGCGTGTTGCGTCGGGGCCCCCCCCCCCACCCCCCGTAGTCCGCCGTAGACGACGTCGGTAGTGTCCGAGTACCTCGGAATTGCACTTGGCGAGATTCTCCATGGTCCAATTTACAAATTGGCGGGACGGGATAACGGCGGCTACGCGGCCGGCACGGTCGCGGGAGAACGCGCGCGGCGCGATCGTCGTCTCCTCTTCGTTCCGTCGACTTACACGCGCGCGCGCGCACACACACTCGGATGTGCGCCAGATAAAAAATTCCAGCCGCGAGTCGCGCACGGTTAGTTGTTTTAATAGAATTAAAGTTTAATTCGGTTAAGTTACGACGGCGGAATTAACGCCGCGCTTCGCTCCGCTCCGCTCCGACCGACCACCGCCGCACTTTTCGCGCACGTCCTTTCGCGGGACTTTGCGCGCTCGCTCGCTCGCTCGCGCCCGCACGTGTTTATCTCAATTTCGCCGGATTACTTTAATCAAGTAATTAGCGTTTGTTCGGTTTCGCCGCCGCGGTCTCGTAATCCGGATATTCGAGTTTATTAGTTCTCCTCTCTACGCACCTTCGCCGGCCGGGATACTCGAGGTACGCTTCCGCTTCCGCAGGCGCGAAATAGCGTCCTACTACCTTCCTCTCTCCCTCTGCCAGTCTCTCAACCTCGCTTTTCTTCGGTATCCAATTTACAAATTGTAAGTCGACGCTATTCTTCTTCAATTTGCAATGACGCACCTTGAGGATACGCAGAGCAACCGCGGATGAGACCCTCGAGAGGGGAGAGAGACGAAGAGTGACGGAGAGAGGGGGGGCGACAAAGCGAGAGGAAAAAGATGAGAGGTGCAACGATGGATGCCCTCCTCGCTATTGTACGTTAGCTTTACTTCGCACAGAACGCTTTGTTGGGAGCGCAAAAGCCTCTCCTACCGCGGTTGCAATTCCCTCTCTTTTTCTCTTTCTTTCACACACATTCCACAGTGACATAATATAATTACATCCGTAATCTTTTTCCCCTTTGCGCAATTTCTTTACCTTTTGCTACATTAAGTCGTTCAATTAACAGGTATATTCCCGTAATTAATATCGCCTCGCACACTTCAGTTGCGCGTCCCTCTTTCAGTCTCTCTCTCTCTCTCTCTCTCTCTCTCTCTCTCTCTCTCTCTCGCGCGCGCGCGCGCGCGTCATCCACGATATGCGGCGGCAATCCGCTTTGCCGCCATTCTTCGTCGCGTGACTCCTTGCAAGCGAGTCTCGTGAGTTATTTTTAATAATTAGATAAAATTACCGTCCCGGAGAGAGCGAGCGAGAGAGGGAGAGAAAGGAAGGGAGAGAGACATGTCGTGCGCGAGGGTATTATCTATTGTCCCGTATTATATTTATTCTTCGCAAAGCGCGCTGCGCTGCGGAAAAGGGGGCGGGCGGGCGGGAGGGGACCGCGAGTTCTCGCGGTACACTCGGCGAATAATAGAATATTTCATTTCCCACAGAGTTGCTCCGAGGACCGCGGCGGAATACGGGCGAGCGCTTTTTGCCCTCTCTCCCTTCCCCGCGCCAATGTAATAATCATGTCGATTTTTGCGCGCTTTACACACAGGGCCGCAGCGGTAACCGGATATACATGAATTTTGTGCCGCCCGCTGGCCGTTGTTTTGCATATTCTATTGTTATTTCGGCATTAACGAATTTAAAACTGAAATAACGCTCGCACGCGGCCTTTGGATTTCGCTGCGATGAGCCAGGCCGGCCGACTGTGCGGCGGTAGGCGAAGGCGGGGGCGAGCAGGACATAGGACACGCGGGGGCGGGAGGAGGAGGGCGGAGGACGCTCGCGGGATCTCTTTCAGAGGGAACGACGAGGGCGGGCACGCACCGGAGCGTAATATGAACACCATCGCGAAAATGTAGAGTTTCGTGTTTCATCGATACTCAAAACATGGAAAAATACACGGTCGGCGAAGTCGCGGTCGGTCCGCCGATTCCCGCGGGCGGCGGTCTCCAGCGGAAGCTCGCCGCCATCCCTTGCGCAGTCCGCAGCGCGCTAATTAGGATTTCGCGCTGCGCGCGTGCAGTCCGCGAATAACAGGTAACGGGTTGCTGTTATTCACTTAATTACACTTAATTACACGGAGCCAAACATCCCCTTCGAGTATTTATCGTACAAATAAGGAGAGCGGAAAAACGACAGAGCGAGAGAGAGAGAGAGAGAGAAATTGGAGAACACGTCGAATTTACGTTTCGCATTAAGTTTGAGTCTAGAGCGATCGGCAAGTACATAGCTAGGGAGAGAGAGAGAGAGAGAGAGAGAGAGAGAGAGAGAGAGAGAGAGAGAGAGAGAGAGTGAAAAGAGAGAGGGGGCGCTACTCCAAGTTTTATATGCGTGCATTTTCTAAACGCGCTCGCTTTTACGGTGCCACTCCGCAGTATCAATAAGTGCGTTTCTTTCTTCCCTCTCCACTTGCCCAACCGCACCCCCGGCGTTCTCCTCGTCTTTCTTCAAGTCTGTCGATTCGCGAGGAGGATGACGTATCGAGTATCGCCAAGGTTTCGATTCGCAAGACGAGACACGGTCCCGACTTTCTTTCCGGATCGCTCGCTCGTCCGCGGCGGCTGCGGCGAGACAGCCGAGAAGGGGCTGGGCGGATAGAGGGGGGGAAAGAAGGGAGGATTATCGAGCCGTCGATAAATTACGGGAAAATAATTTCGCCAGCGGCCAAACCGAGCCGCTTGGAACGCGAAATTTTTATCGCGCGAGCGCCGTAAAGCATCTCGTAAAGTATTATTGCGCCTCGGATGAAATGCAGTTAACTTTTACGCGCCGCGCCGCCACTGCCGCCGCCGCGATGCAGCGACGATCCGCGGAAACGGCGGATCGGCCGCGCTGATGGGCAGGTGCGGGGGGCGGAGCAGACGTTATTTGCATAATTATCTTGCGCTGCTGTTATTCGTGCGCGGCTCAGCGATAATGCCCACGGTAGCATCGGTTTACGATGTAATTATTACTGCACAAGTTATTCGTGCGCGCGCGCGCGCGCATCGCCCGCGAGTTCCATTCTCGCGCAGTTAACGCTAAGTGATCCCTCTCGCGATGATTCGAGGGGGAAGAAGTCGGATCCGCGCATCACGCTCTCGTGATTCAGGATAAACGACGATGAACTTCTTTTATTCTTCTTCTTCTTCTTCTTCTTCTTCTTCACTCGCGTTGAATTGATAATTATACGAGGAAACAGTGGGAAAGATGGGGGTGAGGAGTGAGGGGGAAACGGAGAAAGGGAGGATATAATTTGAGGCTTCCAAGCTCGAGACATTCGCGTTAAATTAAGCGTCGCCGGCCAGTTGAGCGCGCGAAGCAACGGCAACAACAGCCGAGGTAACAACAGCAGCAGCCGCGCGCGGTCGCCGCGAGAGCGCGATTGCCGCTAAATCAGCCCCGGCTGCAGGTCCGCGCAATCGCCCGTGAAAAAAAAAGAGACTCGCGATATACATTTTCGCGAAAACGAAGCGCCAATCGCTTACGTCAATTACGGGAATCGACGGTGCTTACCGGCCGAGTTGTTACATTAACGCGGAAATATTGCCTCCGTTTGCCCGATACGTGCCGCGCTGGCTTTCATTTATTTTTCGAATCCGCCCCGGGTCTCGCTGCAGCCCTGTGCGCGCGCTCTCCCCTCTCCTCCCCCCCCTCTCTCTCTCTCTCTCTTTCTTTCTTTCTTTCTCTCCCCTCCATTGCATGTCCTTATTTATTTTTCCTTTTAATAAATTCTCCCGTCCGCTCATGCGCAGCTTCCGTTTATTTGCTAATTAATGGCGCGTTCGCGCTAGTATCCGGAACATTGTGATATACATGTATCTCGATGTAGCAGCGCGGTACGCTAATTACACCGCGTTGCTGCACGTTATTCTCCCTCCTCCTCCCCTTTTTATAAATATATATGTATATATTTTTTTTTCTGTCTCTCTTTCTCTCTCTTTCTCTCTCTCTCTCTCTCTCTCTCTCTCCCTGAATTAAAGCGAAAAGGGTTCGCACGCACTTGGCGTGTTTGCGTATCAATTTGTAACCAGTCGCGTGTTGCGCAGAACGGAGAATCGATTCGCGTATCATTCAGCGGCCGCGAGCGGATCGCCCGCGTATTCAGGGATTCGGTTACATCGGCGCTTGATTATGAGGAATTATTCCACTCCGACGTAATCTCCGACAGATCGCGGATATCACGAACCACCATTTTTACCGTGTACTTTCCGATACGACGTTTCCCGGCTCGTATCGCTCGCGGAGATCTCTCGGCATCGGCGCGATCTAAACGTTCATATTCCGGCGTCCGTCTCGCGATTTATTCCCATGCCGCGCGTCGTTCCGTATTAAGTTGTTAATCGCCGACTAATGACTTCTGCCGGAGCGCGGGCCCATCGTCCTTTATCCGCGCCCTCTCTCTCTCTCTCTCTCTCTCTCTCTCTCTCTCTCTCTCTCTCTCTCTCTCTCTCTCTCTCTCTCTCTCTCTCTCTGCCTCCCTATCTATCTGCCTATCTCTCTCTCTCTCTCTCTCTCTCTCTCTCTCTCTCACTCGGCGCCGATAACGTTAAACCGAAGCACCGCGTGTAATTCGCGACGATTACGAGATCTCGCGTAGCCAGCGAGGCGTACATTCTCGGTCGATAGCACGAAAGGAGATAACGGCCAATTGACGATAACATCTCGCGAAGCTGCATAAACTTTGCATCGAGATTAAGCGGCCGCCGCGTTCTCTCGCTGCTTTTACCCTCTCGGAAGACCGGCGCGCGGGGCAAGGAGAAAGAGAGAGACAGAGAGAGACAGAGAGAGAGAGAGAGAGAGAGAGAGAGAGAGAGAGAGAGAGAGAGAGAGAGAGGGAGACGGAAAGCAACTACGAGAGGAGCTCGAGAGGAGGAGAACGGGGCGAGATCAAAATGGACTTATAAGTAGAATTAAACGGATTCTCCGAGCATCGGACGGCGATGACGAGCGGGAATTAAAGCGTGGAGCGAAATAATTAAGCGCGCGCCCGCGCGTTACTTCTCGCTTCCACCCGTGGCCCGATGAGATTTCGACCGAACGCGGCGAGAGAGGCATTTATTTCGCGGCCCTGCGCGCGAACGAGAATGACCACCGGCCACCCCTGCCTTCTTGCCCCTCCGCGCCGTCCCCCCCCCCCATTCGCCCTCCAGCCGGCGGAACGCGCGCGCGGAAGCTTCGCTATCGAGCGGCGATGAGCGCGGGAGAGACGTTTAGTGGATATCAAGATTGATGCGCCTCGTAAATTGGCAACCGTAATTATTATCGTTAGCGCGCACAAGCGAACTCCTCGAAAGCTCATAATGCAATCCGCGTCCCCCCTCTCTCGGGGCGCGTTTGCACGTCGCTGCTCAAGAAAATTGCATTTGTCGCAGCAGTAGCGAACGCTAGCGGCCGAGCGAGCAGTCGGGTCGGTTGGTCGGTTCTCCGATGCGCCGCCCGTTCCGCTCGCCGTGCCGCACCGACAAACAATGATGACGTTGTAACAAAGCTAATGTAACGTAATTACCCAATGGTTAGTTAACGTAATGCAATAACGGAATAATCATTGCTTCCGTCTCTGCGTCTCGCGACGCGATGCGGCGCGGCGCGCGCGCGGATCGTGATATTTTGTATCACGCGTACCTTTGTACGTACTTACCTGGAATATTTCCACAACGCGTGTAGCACAAATTACCTAATTGAATTATCGTCCCCACCCAGTCCGTTCTCCCTCTCCAGCTCCCTCTCTCTCTCTCTCTCTCTCTCTCGCTCGCTCGCTCTCTCGCTGTCTCTCTTATTATAATTGTATTATCGTGCATCTCGCGAGATGAGAAATAATAACGCCGTGGTTTAAACTAATTGCTCGCGCGTTATTAAAATATCATGCGATATCCATCTTTTCGCTCCCTCCGTCCCTCCCCTCCCCCCCCCCCGGTCGCCGCTCCCGCCGTATTCGGTATTTTCGCGTTCTGTAAGCCGATTCCGATTCGCGTTCGAGCGGCGGTCTCGTTCTCGTGCCGTCGATATCGATTTACGCGTGCGCGCGCATGGATTTGATCGGTTACGCGCGTCGAATTTGCGCGCTTCTCCCCGCCGACACAATGCCGCCGGGATGGGAAAATGTTCGGGCGTACCGTGTGAAAGAGTTAAAGCGAGCGTTGTAAAGTCATCCGCTTAACCGACGCGAATGAAATCCGTTCGACGAATTTTATCGCGCGAGGAAGGAACGAACGGATGACGGAATGCTTCCACGAGATTACTCGCCGGCCGGTTCGATTGTTCCGTCGATCGGAGGGATCCCGCGCCGACGGAGGAGCGGCCGATTTAATTGCGCTCCGTCGTCCGCCTCACTCCCCGCCGCCCCGTCATCGTCCTTCTTTCGTTGCCGCCGATTGAACGTTGCTTTCCAGCGCCGTCGACGTGCGCATCGGGCTCTTTTCTCCCGTCGAAACTCGCGGAAAGCCGCAGGCTAGCCCCCGGTAGTGACTTCTGTTCTTCCACGCTGCGATTTCGACGATTGCGACGGAACTTTTCCATGCCCCCGCCCCCGCCCCCGCCAGCATCCTTCTCATACCCGCGTTGTCCTGCGAGTGACACAAATCGCGTTCCTCGATCGCTCGATGAAGAATCTCGGCAAAGTCTTCCTGCATATTGCGAGATTCTCCGTCGCAGCGTCACGAGTTCCTCAGCGTCGCGGGTGAGGACGTCGAGGGCGAGAGGACTTTGCGCGAGATCCTTGAGGAGAGACCATTACGCTGCACGCGCGAGGGGCTCTCGACAGCTGTCGACTTCGACGGAGGCTCTCGGTCGCGTGCGCGAGAGATTTCCGCCGCCGCGCTGTAAACACACGCGACTTTTTCAGCTGCCTACCGCAGCGTGACGCGCGTTTGTGCATGTGTGTGTGTGTGTGTGCTCGGGATAACAGATGGGGCGGGGGGGGGGGAGGAAGAAAGGCGGTTTGCCCTTCGAAACGCGTAGCGTCCGCGAGGGCCCGCGCGAACAAACGACCCGTGTCTTATCACCGTGGGGCTGCATTTTATTATCTAAATAGCTTTCAGCGAGCCGTGCCGTACACCGAGTCGTATAGCCGGGAATCATCGGTTTACGAGTCGGCGCACCTTCGAAGAAATGCCCTACCTCTCGTCCCGCTCGCGTGTCCTCCGGCCGCTTTTTCGTGGTACTTAAGGATACTCGTCCGAGCGGATCTTCCTCTTCCCCCTCCTCCTTTCTCCGGGCCAGTCGTCCACTTGTCGTCGTGAATGTTTCTCCCGCTTTTTCCGCCGAACTTCGCTCGGACTGTGTATCTCTCCTTGTCTCTCTTGTCTTTTTCCTTCTGGCCCCCGTTCTGGCGAGCCGCGGCGCTTCTCTCGTTAGTCGCTCGCGGTGTCGCGGGAAATTGTCGAACGTAGGTGACTGACAAGGGAAGGGCCAGAAATGTTTTGGAATGCGGTTTGTTGCGATAGATAGCCCTTCGTGCCCATATTAAGAATCCCAAACATCAGCTTCAGCCATCTCTTACTTTTCTTTTTTACAAATGAAGAAAGAACATGGGAACGTTAATGTCATCGGATCGATCAACACTTTGCGCTCCGCGGCCCGAGCGAAGCCGCTTCGCTCATTTGTTTCAACATATCGATAGCATAATGCGCACTTGGCCGTGCATATTTCGCTGTTTTTCTAGTTAAATGCTGATAATTAAGAAACTATCAAAGCCGAAGCACTCGAACAATTTTTATCGTAAAGTTCATGATTTTCTCTCACACATAAACATCGCGAGTTTTAATTTTTATACATGTGCTTTATTTTCTCAAATGAAGATATAATTTATTTTTTAAACGTATAAAAAGTATCAATAAAATTAGTTAGAGTGCAGAAGACGTTTTTAATATGTTTGTGTATTTCAGTATATTTTTCTTTTGTATGGTACATTTCAAAATAATATTCTAGACATAATCCTACGTTGCATTGGGAGCAATAATAAATTTCCCTTCGGAATTTCCCCTCGTGAAAGAGTCCTCGGCGAGGACTATGAGCGACGTTCGCCACACGTATCTCGTCAAGTCGCAAATTCGAATCCTGGTGGCGTGCAAAGGAGCGGCGCTCGTTTCACACGCGCGACTCGTCGTTCAGCGATAAGCCGACTTTATTCGGACTATTTGCGCGCTTCCTCGCGTACATTGCAACTCATCCGATTATCTCCACGGTGATCAGCAGTTAACGAGTGTAACATCGTCCGCGACATTACTTCGCAGGAAGAAACGGCGAGCGAAATTGTTTGCGATGACGAGCGTTCCGCATTCAATATTCAGGAGTTCGTTAGCGGTTTGCGAGCCGCTGGCCGATAAACGGAAGAACGGAAAGGCTACGGAATGCCGCTGGGCGCACACTGAATGGGCTACAAAGTATGATTGCAAAATTCACAAGTGCCGTGCGCGCCGACCGAGACCCGGCGTGTCATTACACAAATGGCTTTCCCGCTGCGAGTTTAGCCAGTCCCAGCGAAATTTCGGATCTAACTCCGTTCGTGTCAGTGATATTTCTGATGGAAAGAAAATTCCCCACGCGCGCGCGTGGATACTTTGATGTATGTGTGTGCTGCTGCTGCTGCCTGTTCGCAGTGTTCTTCCGCAATATCAATATGTAGCGCGAGCGAACTCGAAATTTTTCTCCGCTGCTCTCGCACGTCGCGCACACGTTGAAATATCCTCTTCAAAAAAGTGCGTGTCAATCGAAAGTCGAAATCTCTCGAATGTCTCGAAGTATTGAAGCCACTTTTCCGCGACGCTGATTGGTCGTCACGACGACGTTGCATTGCAGCCGGCTTCGTGCCGTTTGCGGCTGTCATTGCGGCGAATGACAGCCAAGTGACAATTTGTACGAAAGAAGTAATAACGGGATTATATCAGGTTAACAATTCTGTAATATAAAATAATAAGCTATAAAATAAAATAAAGGGGATATATCAGGTTAATAAGTTTATAATACAAAATAATAAGCTATAATTTATTTCCTTTTCTCGGGTAATGGTAATAAATATAACGAGTGAGAGAGAGGGGGGGGAGTGAGAAAGAGTGAGAGAGTGAAAGAAAAACAGAGGATTCGCCTCTCGCTGGTGGTTGGTAGCAAAGTTAATGAGACCGCGGGGCAGCGTTGCCGGCGCGAGGCGACCGAGCCGAGCATTTTCGATTGGAGATGTATTTTGAAATGGAGTTACACTTATTTTTTTTTTATAAATTCTACGGTAGAATTACGTCACGAACTTCTAGAATATTCTGGAATTTTCAAGAACTTTCTAGAATCTCCATCGTTAGCCGACGGTACAACATCGTTGACCGGCTCGGCCGCCTCGCGCCGGCGCCGCTATCAGCCAGATCCATAAGGTAAGAAAATACACCATACCAAACCATCATTTGGCACTATCCTACCATAAACGGTCCATGGGACCATCATTTTTGTACCATTCTACCATAAATGGTCCATGGTACCATCATTTTCAAACCATACCATAACCATAGATGGTCCATGGTACCATCATTTTCGTACCTTACCATAACCATAGATGGTCCATGGTACCAGCATTTTCGTACCATACCATAAACATAGATGGACCATGTTACCATCATTTTTAACCATACCATAACCATAGATGGTCCATAAACCATCTTTTTCGTAACATACTATATACCATAGACGGTCCATGGTACCATCATCTCGTACCATACCATAACCATAGATGGTACATGGTACCATCGTTTCGTACCAAAACCAAACCATAGATGGTTCATGGGACCATCATCATGGTAGCAAAGCTAATGGGGCAGCGGCGCAGGCGCGAGGCGACCGAGCCGGTCAGCGATGTTGTATCGTCGGCCAACGATGAGGAGATTCTAGAAAGTTCTTGAATTCCAGAATATTCTAGAAGTTCGTCACGTAATTCTACCCGTAGAATTTATAGAAAAAAAAAAGTATAACTCCATTCCAAAATACATTTGGTAATTGGAAAACTGAACAAATACAAAATCATTGTATACAAAGAAAAAGGAAAAATAAATGTTTCAACATCCAGAAAGGGGAAAGGGAGAGAGGGCGAGAGAGCTAGAGGGGGGAGATAGTGAGAGAGGGAGTGTGAGAGAGATTGAGTGTGTGTACGAGAGGGAGAAAGTGGGGGGGGAGAGTATGAGACAGAGATTGTGTGAGAGAGATTGTATGAGAGGGAGAGAGAGAGGGGGGGGGAGAGGGAGTGAGAAAGAGAGAAAGACAGAGAGAAGGAGAGAGTGTGAGAGAGAATGTGAGAAAAAGAGTGTGAGAGGGAGAGGGAGAGAGAGAGAGAGAGAGAGAGAGAGAGACAGGGTATGAGAGAGAGAAAGTACGAGGGAAAGTGAGAGTGAGTGTACGAGAGAGGAGAGTGTGGGCGAGAGAGAGTGTGAGAGGGAGAGAGAGTGTGTGAGAGAGAGATAATGTGAGAGAGAGAGAGTGAAGGAGAGGATGAAAGAAAGAGAGGGACTGAGAAAGACAGAGAGGGAAAGAGTGAGAGTGAGGAGGGAAGAGATAGAGCTTAAGATGGGCTTGAATAGAAATGTTGAACGACGAAATTTTCATTGGTTATACGGTTATGCGTTACTATCCAGAAAATATGTGTCATGGAATTTCAAACTGTATGCGCCTAATACATCATATGTTAGACTCGGAAATTATCGAACTTATACTCCAGGAATTATTTTTGATTTATAATATTTATTCTGAACTTTAATATGAATAAGCTAAAATGGCGCGCGCTTGTAATGTTCTAGTTTAATAAATTTTATAAAACCGATGTTAATACATAGCGAATAATGAATTCGCGGTCTCAGCCATTGTTACCGTTGACCCGTTATTTTGTGGTTTGTCTCATGAATATATTCCCAACTGTGGAATTAATGTCGGGATATCGGTACACTCTGGATGTTAAAAAAAAGCAGGATAAAGAGAGAAAGGGGAGGAGAAATATTGACTTTAGAAACACCCGAGCCAGAAATAACATGGGACCGCATCATCGATCGACCATCATGAAACGCTTTGTATTGCAGATCAATATGAGGATCGGAGGATACTTACACGCACTCGCGCACGCACGCACGCACGCACGCACGCACAGCGAGTGTTTAGAAATCGATACAAGGCGGAAGCTGTCCTGTAGCCTGTGCCTCGACATCTATTCGACACATATCACCTTTCGCATCCGAGGCCTGTCAATATCAATGACTCATTAAGCGTAATGGCCGATCGAAGGACGGAATCGCCGTCGTTACGCGGCCGACGGGGAGAAAATCTGCGGGCGGAAGTGTTGCGATTGATGAGGGAGGATCGCCCCGACCGGTGCGAGAGAGGTTAGGTCGCGCTTCTTCGCGGCTTCACGCGATATCGAGAATCTGTTCACGGCCGATCGCTCGTTATCGCAAAACCCAGGAAGACGCGACGATCTCGACGACGCGCGTCCCATCAGTGGAAACGATCTTTTGGCCGCTTCCGGGAACGATCTCGCGCACAACGTGTATCGATGGCGCCTTCGTTGCGTCTTTGTTAGATCAGGAGCTCGCGAAGCTCTGTCTGCGCTTCCTGTGCGCAGGATAATCGTCTGGCGCGACGTGAAGCGACGAGAGAGCGGCTCGTCTCGAAATACAGCGCGACGTCGGACGCACTCTCGTCGACTTAATTATTATAATTTTGCTGCGCATCCAGCTGCCGCGAACCGACGCGGCGGAGCGTCGTCTCCTCGCCTGTGTGCGTAACTTCCGCGGCTCGGTTGAGGAAGACTGAAGGGGGGCGGAGCGAGAGGAGAGACGGCGTTACAATAGAATTGATTCAATGGAGCACGCGAAACTCGCGGTTTGACGGGTCTCTTTTTCGGTCTCGGATGAAAGCGCGATGAAGGCCGGGAGGACGGGAGCCTAGGGGAGGACAGCACGAAAGAAACGTCGCTTAACAAGACGCGAGAACATCGACGGTGTTTTCGATGGCCTTTGCTGCGGAGTCAGGTCGTAAGAGGCAGACAGCGCTTCGCGCCTATTAGCACTCGCGACGAGAAGTTTTAATTAACGGTATCGAGCGCGAGTTGCCCCTCTCCGCTCTCGGCTTTCCAAGTCCCGAGCGGCGCTGCTCCCTCCCTCCCTCTCTCTCTCTCTCTCTCTCTCTCTCTCTCTCTCTCTCTCTCTCTCTCTCTCGCTGGCTTGCGTTGAAAAGGAAATTTATTTAATTTTTGAGTCGGTGCTCTCGAGCTCCTTCGCGCTCGAGACAGACACCGCGCGACGCCGGATCGCCGACTTCCGCTCTCCGCCGCGATAATCGATAGCGTGCGATCGCTAACGCGAATTGCACTCGAATCTGATCTCGAAGCTGAAACACGCTTTTGCACTCGATGCGAGATCTCTTCTCCTTTACGCTTTGACTTGATAGCTTTGACGTAAGTACTCGAGCTCGAGCTGAAAATCGACGGAACGTTTAAAGGAGGGATCGTAGTTGGCGAGTCAATTAATTTCTCTCTCTCTCTCTCTCTCTCTTTCTCTCTCTCCTTCCTGCTCTCTTTCTCTCTTTCTTGCCAGATTCTCTTTATCCCTCTGCAGCCCCGCCACGATGTTTTTATTCCGACGCGAGTCACACGTTTTTCAGCTACCGAGTACTTTCCACACGAGGGCCTCGTGACATGATAAACAAGTGGATGCGTTATACGTGATGGATCGTATCGTGTAGCGTTGACGATGGTAATACGATAGCGATTATATGGAAACTATACTCGCGCTCCTTGCCCGGGTCCTCCTTTACGTCGCTGTTTCTCTCTAAAGAGAGTAACATGTAAATGCAAAAGTGCATCGTTTAAGTTTAACAGGATCAAGGCGCGCGCGCGCGCGCGCTCTCTTTTGCTCGCGTCCGCGTCCGCGTGATGGACTAGCGGAGATTAAAACGTTACACACGTTAAAGTAAATTTTTAAATTCTTCGTTCCGACGAGAGAGAGAGAGAGGGCGGGGGAGAGGGAGCGGCGGAGCGACTACAGAACCGTAAAATAGTTTTAATAATTCCGACAACATGAATTATAAAGGCTTCATAATGGCGCAAATGTGAAAGGTAATACTATAATGAAATGTTAATATTAAATGTTTGAAATCATAACAATAAACGTTGGTAATGGAAAATGGAACGTTTTCCGCTCACCGACTCGCACGTCCGCCCGCCCGCTTGCTCGCCCGTTTCCGCTACAATTAAATGTCATTGTGATTCTGTCCGCGAATTCGAATGCGAAAAAATCGTGTATCATCGGCGATTCCCGATTGTTATCGGCTGGTTCTCGAACATTTCCGCGCGCCTGCGACGCGAAAGAACGTCGGTGGTCGCTTCCGTTTCCCCGACACGCCGGGGCCGTCGAGTTTAGCCGGTGGAACTCGTGTTTTCGATTGCGAACGGGAATTCCGTTTCTCCCTCGTTCCTCGCCCCACGCCGGCGGGAGGGGGGAGGGTCAAAAGCAGCATCCCGAAAAAGGAAGTGGGACAAGACGACGTCCGGTCGTAGCGATCGCGCGCGCTCGTAAACCGCGGCCGATTTTACACGTCGTCGCACTCGCAGCCGGTGTACGCAAGTCGCGTATCGATTTCGACAAACGAGCACGAAGAACAGACGTGTAAGCGTGCGCGTAACTTTTCTACGCGCAAGCGTCGCGTGCGTATACGCACATCTCACGCGCGCAGGAAGACTAGGTAGCTTTTGCGATTATTCTGTCTCCTTTTTTTCGATCGAACGCGCAGCGACGGTAATTGACCGCGGGTTCCTCTCCTTTTGTCTTTCTGCCTTTCTCCCTCCCTCTCTCTCTCTCGCTCTCTCTCTCTCTCCCTCCCTCTCTCTCTCTCTCTCTGCCTCTATCTCTTTGTACCTCACATATGCCCTATTTTACGTTTAAACGAGCGTACGTTTGTCGAGATCGCCGGTGTCAATCGGCGAACGATGAAAACGACGTCTCTGCGCGCGTCTCCCACGGCGAGCGCGCGAGCTAATGGATTTTCAATAACGACAGCGCGCGCGCTCGTCGGAATCCGCAGAATTCGCGGCTGCTCGCAGAGGCGAGTATCGGCGGGGCTTTCGAAATTTGCAGCGCGCGTTCTCGCCGCGGCCGGGGTCCGTTCGTGTTCTCGCGACTAACGGTTTAATTCAATGGCCGCGCCGCGAATTCTCAGAGAGGGAGAGAGAGAGAGGGGGGGGGGAAGAGAGAGAGAGAGAGAGAGAAAGAGCGCACGATGCAGCAACGTTCGGTCCACAACAACTTAATGAATTGGCATGCAACTTTTTTAATTCCCGCCGGGCCAACGGTGTAATCAGCAGCTGCCGCAATTACGAGCGCCGTCGACGCGCGCGCGAGCGGCCACGAGAGTCGGATATTATGCATGCGCGTGTATAACTTTACGACCGCGTTTCGTCGCGATGCGACGACGACGACGACGACGACGACTACGACTACGAAGTTGCGGTGATTTCGTTACGGTCCGGAGAATAAGGGCGCGCGTTTAGGGCGCACATTGTGTACGCTGGAATTCTCCGGGTTATAGCAAACGTCGCGCGAGCTGACAAATACACCGTCCGAAAAATGCTAATTTAACGTGCGCGGGAATTTCTCGCTATTACGGCGGGGAGGAGGAGGTGGCGGCGGGGGCAGGGAGACTGTCGTTGTCTGAAAGCCCCGGGGAACGCGACAAAAGGAAAAAAGAAAGAACGGACGCGAGGGGAAATCGGGGGTGATTAACGTTTCGCGTATTCATCCTGAGATTTTATTACGGCACCTCGCTCCAGCCGCCGTTGTAACCAACGTGCAATAAGATTCTCGAAAGATCTATCTAGAGCCGCTCGCCCCCCCCCCTTCTCTCTCTCTCTCTCTCTCTCTCTCTCACGCTCACGCTCGCTCGCTCGCTTCTAACGAGCTATGGAAAATGTGCCGGATGTACGGTAATATCAGCTGGGAGGGGCGCATCCGCGTGCGTATACTTGACGTGAACAATATCGAAATAATATACACGCAGACAGACACACACAAACACACACACACACACACACGCACGAACACGGAGCGTACGTATCGTCTAATGATGTATACCGCACGACGGTAAGGATCTCCAGCAGCCGGCATACCTGGCCGCTGCTGCGGTTATCCAGTTACATTCCGGTTGCGGAGATCTTTCATCCCGCTGATGCATTTCGCGAGCGGGAGCTCTCTCTCTCTCTCTCTCTCTCTCTCTCTCTCTCCTCTGATTCTTTTATTGCGACTTGGCCGGGCAGAACTGGATATTCCATTCCGTGGCTGAAATAGGACGCCATCGGGCTCCTTTCGAAATTCTGTACGTGACTCAAAACAGTCCGACGACATAAATATTTCCCGCCGCGCGGCAGCTTGCAGATCTTGTTTGCCGGCTCGGAATAATACAATGAGCGGGGCGCGCGATACAGGATCGCGACATGTATCGAGCTGATCGCGGCCATCCCGGAATATCGTCCTTCCTCTCGTCGAAATTCCGCGGGCGTCCGCTACGATCCGGCCTGTAAGAGGTTCAAGCCTTTGCCGGGGGGATAAGATACGGCGCGTCATTGGCGATCTCGTTTCACCGGTTCCACGCGCCCCACGTTATTTCCCCCGTCTTATTCTCGGCGGAATGAGGCATCGGCGAAGGACGGAGGCTCGGGATGACTCTCGAAAACGACCATCGAGAATACGCAGCACACGCCGGGCGGTGCGGATCGATAGCGAGTTAGCGAGTCGCGGTTAATTAAGCCGTCCGAAAAGAGCACACGCGCGAGAGGCGGCCGATTAATGAACTATTGGAAATGCGCTCGCGGAGTAAATTACAGGCGACGTCGTAACCGGGAAGTTTGCCCGTCGCATTAAAGTCCGGGCAGGAGGGGGCGGCGGAGAGAGGCTGCTTCTACGCGTCGCTCACTCGCGAGTATCGCGTACGGCGGTAGTTAAAGCGACGCGACTTCGCGAAGAAGTCCGGAAGAGCCACGGCTAGGCGAAATCGCAGATCGATTACGGCGAAACGACTTTTGGGAAGGCGACATTTTCGCCGAGAGGAACAGAGAGAGAGAGAGAGAGAGAGAGAGAGAGAGAGAGAGAGAGAGGAGCGTGACTTGCGGGGACTGTGTGCGAGCTAAATTATGCGCTGCTCGTTCTCAAACTACTTTCGCAGCGCGCGCGCGCGCACTCGTCCAATTTCCTGCTCCTAATTCCCAAAAACCGTGCTGTTGCCGAAGTGACGCGATTTTCGCGAAAAACTTTCTTCGACAACTCCGATTTCGCGTCGCCCTTCTCTCCCTCTCTCCCTCTCTCTCTCTCTCTCTCTCTCTCTCTCTCTCTCTCTTTCCCTCCCTCTCCTTCTCCCACCCTCCTCCGTCTTCAACAGCCGCGCGACGCCGGAATGATTTACCGTGACGACAGACCGCGTTGGAAAGTTTCGCTGCAGCCGACGCATTCGTCCTGGCACGGCAGACGGATCCTCACCTGTTCCAGTCGCTTTTCGGGACTCCTGCCAAGGATACCCCCGCGGATCGATGCGACAGCCCGAGAGCTGAGGCTAATCAAAACGTCGTTCGTACGAGCTCTATGCACTGCTCGGCTCGGCTGCGGCAGGAAGAGGGAGTGACAGGGAGGAGGAGCGGCGGGAGAGAGAGAGTAGGAACAAGAGGGTTCGAACGGGATGGAGTTGGAGAGGAAGAGAAAGGGCGAGAGAGAGAGAGAGAGAGAGGGGGGGGAAGAGAGGGAGAGAGACGGAGGCAGGACAGGCAGGACAATCCTCTCAGAGAGAGGACCTCCAGGGAGGCACCGAAAATTCATCGGGGCCCCTCCCTACCCGCTGCAATCTTCCAGCCAATCTAATCAGTCGGTGCGCCTGTACAAATCTGCAGGAATTTAGGGCCGTCCTTCCGTTATCTAGATTATTTAGTGTCTGCTCGAGCTGTCTCCTTCACCTTCCACCCCTCGGTGCCGGTCCTACAGCGATTTCTCCCCCGCGACCGAGAGAGCCCGTCTCTATCGCTCTCCGCTATCCCGCCTTTCAGCCTCTCTCTCTCTCTCTCTCTCTCTCTCTCTCTCTCCATTTCGTCGCAGCGGAAGTGGATATACGCCAGGAACGGATTTCGAGGGTGCATGCGCAATGTGGGTGCACCACCCGTTGCCATGCTCGCCCCGCCGTCTCCCTTCCTTCCTCCCTCGCGTCTGTCTCCGGTTCTTTCCGCCGCGCGCAGACGACCGCGACGAATTCGCGGGCTTGGAAACCGACGACAAATGGTTTTTCGTGCTGTCGGGCCGTGCGGTCGCGGCTGCAACTCGCCTAATTGGAGCCGTAACACGTGTTACAGACGTCGCGCGAGTTTTCTCACGCAGGGAGAAAGATCGAGCAGCCCGAAGGGGATGGAGGACGTTGGCCGACGAGACGACGGAGGTGGAGGTGGAGGTGGAGGGAGTTGGGGCAAGGGGGCGGCGGATGTGGTGCAAAAGGGGCTAGCGACTGATCGCGGCGTGATCGCGGCCTCGGGCTTAATTACCCCCGCGCTTCTTGCTAATCTGAATTTCGCACGCGAACCGGAGGCGGGAATGTACACCGGCGCGATGTAATATGCTGCAATTAAGGATAAATTGTGGCCGGCTCCGCTCGGCGGCGCGAGCGCCTGTTTATTACGATGCGTATCTTTTTCGGCGGCCTCCGGGATTCCCGGCCGGGGCCGGGGCGCGCTTCGCCGCCGCCGGCGAGGAACGGTGTCGTTGATGAGTGCCGACGGTGATTAGTCTTCGTCTTCGACCTTCCGCGGCTCTCAATTAGCTGCCGAGAAAACAAGCGATCGGCCCGCCGCCGGGGGCGGAGGCGGGGGCGGCTCGCGAGATCGATCACTTGAGACAGAAACAAAGCCGTAAACATTATTGTACGCGCGGCGACGGCAGCCACTCACACGTCGCGTCGCACGAGCGCGCGAGCTTACGAGTTGCGTAAGCGGTAAATGACAATGAAATAAGCTAAATAACGAAACGATTAATAGCCCCGCGCACACGTGTGCACGCGCGTGCGTGTATCGTATCAACGCGTAAATGAACAACGAAACGGAAAATACGAGCAGAAGTATAAACCTTTCGTTCCGTTCGACGTTCGTTACGCGCAGTAATAACTAATTAATACACAATAACTTGCAAACGTATCTAGCAGCAGCAGCAGCTAATTCATCGGTTCACTGCCGTCGCCGTTGGATAAATTCTATGGAAAAGATTAATTACCACTGCCGCTGCGCCTTTCATTATTTATCACCGCCGCTGTTTGCGGATACACAAACTGCTTATCCGAAGACCAACGACAAACGCTTTTTCGTCAGGATGCAGAGGGCGAGAGAGAGAGAGAGAGAGAGAGAGAGAGTGAGAGAGGGGGGGGGCGGAGGTCGCATAATCGCGCGTGTAACATGTGTTACGACGGTCGGCGAATGAAATTTACGGCGAAAAAACGAAAAAACGAGAAGGAGAAAAGGGGCGAAGAAAGCGCGGCACGAGAGAGCGCGGTTGGCTCGTGACCGATCGAGTCTCGATTGTGGCCGCGTTTAAGCGTGTGCGGCCGCCTAATTATCCACCGTTTCTCGCGCGTAATCGCAATTTCGCACGCGAACGATGTGCGAGGAGGCATAAACAAGCGCGCGAACCCTCCGTGGACGTAGAGACCGCTATCGTCCTCGTCGTCGAGGACCTACCAGAGCCATAAATAATAACACAAGTCCGCCATTACGAGATTCATAAATAATACGAGGAACATCTCGTTATTGGATTTATCGGCTGGTAAGCCATCGCGACCTCTTGCCATGCGATTTCCTAGGAGCTCTCGTTTACAAAGTAATGCTACACTGGGGGCCCCCCCCCCCGCCCCCTCTCTCTCTGTCTCCGTTTCTCGCGTTTTCTTTTCTTCGATAAAGTAAATGTCCCGCAATGAACGGACACTTAATAGCGCAGTGCTGCGATTGCTTAATTTTATAAAAACACGTGAAATTTAATGATGTAAATATACGTTGTGATAGACGTTATCAAAAGGTACACTTTTAAAACATTAGAATATCTACTTATTTTTTGAACTAATGTTGACAATATTATTAAGTAGCCTTATTTATAAAGAAGCTTGTGAAATTAATCTTGACATGTTAAATGCTGTGTCGATCATCGGTGACCGACAATATCAAATTTAATAAATAATATCCTAATATTAAAAATTAAAAGTTTCAAGCTAAAGTGTGGATAAAGAAGAATGTATCTGCATATTACTTTTATTAATATTTATATATGCAAGACAATATGATAGTATAAAAATAATTTTAATGGATTTTATTAAAACGCTGTAGGCAGAGATGTGATTTTCCATCGCAGTTAACACAGAAACTTTGTTTTCGTTTTTAGTTAAATTTCTAGCAATAAAGCAGTTGAATTTCTTCCAAATCGTGCCGTAAAAACAACAAAGTGAGTAAGAAATGTCTCGATGAATATATCAAACATTTAAAAACAATGTTAAGAACATCGTCCCGTACTTAAACACGTTGTAACTTTCTTTTCCGTTGGATACAAATTTTTACAATACTTGAAACGGTTTGTCGCGCAAATATTCTCGAATATTGACACTTCACTTGAGGTTGCTAATGATAAGCTTCCGCGCACATGTCCGGTACTTTTGCCCCGCGAGATCGCGCAATTTTTTCAAACGCGCCGCTCCGTCCATCGTCATTGGTTATTCTAACCCTTTTTCGAGCGGCAAATACTCTCATCGCTCGCGGCGGTGTGTTCCAAAAGTTCCGAAACTACGCGAGCGCGTAGTAGCTTAGTAGCGTTGTGTTCCCGCGACGTGATCAAATTGCCGAGAGCCGGCTGAGAGCGCGCGGCGTCGTCGCTACGTCGCGGAACGTCCGGTGGAACCGAAGCGGAATTTACCGTTGCCTGTTCGCGCGCGTCGGCCTCGCGCGGCGGCATCGTTGGCGGTCTTACGGGAGGGCGCCGCCACCGCTGCCGCCGCATAATCGGCGGATGTTGTACCGCGAAGTTTGCCGCACGTGTTACTGACGCCAACGGCACGGCGACGACGGCGGTAGCGGCGGCGGCGGCGGCGGCGGCGGCGGCGACTGTGTGGATTTACGGGGACCGGTCTTGCTCGTTTTTTTCATTACCGTCGTAATGCCGAACTTGGCCGTAAATTACGATGGCGAGGCTTTTCTCCGCAGTAACGTTACCCCGCTTAAATATTCCACCATCGGCCCACTTACGCCACCGATGCATTTTTATGCGGCCGATTACCTCGGCCCTCTCCGTCGCCTCTCGCGCGCTCGCTCGCGTCGAGTTTTCTGTTACACGATCCTCTCCCGCTTCGCCGGGCATCATTATCCGCGGCACAAATCGGGGTGAGGCGGACCGTTCCGCGGATATATTTATTGCGTTATTATCTGCTCTTACGCTTCCCCTTTTATTTACGGCGCCACTCCTAGCACTTTCCCACTTTGCTACTTTAATGAGCGCCGAACGTACCGGCGGGGAAGTTTGGCGCGGCGGCTCTCTCGACGGGCCAAGTACGCGAGATCGTGTCGGGACGATCGAACAGCCCCCACGGCTCGAAATTTGAATAATAAGCGAGATGACGATCTTTCCTCCGCGAAGGTTCCGATATTCTTCTCGCGCCACGCCGACACGTCTCCTTTCCTCTCTTGTCGAAAATCGGCGGCCGCGCCGGCCGCCGGGGACGATCGTAACTCCGCTCTGCCAGTCGTTTCAACCGGCGAGGCCCGTTGCTTCCTTCATCCGGGATCGATCGGGATCGCCCGAAAACGGTTCTCCGAGTGCAAGTTGCAGAACAACGTGCAAATTGCGAACAACGTCGGCTGCGTGCGTGCGTTCTCGATCAGCTCGCGCGGCCGGCTCGCTCGGGCGTCACCTAAATTGGACGACAGACGTCGAATGGCATAAGAAACGCGGCGATGGCTGCGTCATTTTAGCGCGAGTTAACGGTCGGAAATGCCATCGGTCGTTAAGCACTTTCGACGGATCTCGCGAACGTGCTCGCTCGCCCGCTCGCCTCCGTCAGGAGAAGAAAGGAAGAGAGAGAGAGAGAGAGAGAGAGAGAGAGCGGAAGGAGGGAGGCCTCTCTGTACATGGACGTGCGGATAACGCGCGCGCGATTTTACGATTGGCCGTAGATTACGTCCCGCGAAGACGCGCGTTGCGTTTTATAGGGCGTCCGTCCGGCCGGGAGCTTTTATTGGCCGGCCGATAATTCCACGGGATCACGGGGGGAGGTTTTATAATCAAACATCGTCGGCGGCCGGGAGCGCGGTGCGACGGATAGTCGAGCGTGATATAAATAAAAAAGTTAAATAAAAATCAGAATAAAGAAAAATTTGGAAATTGTCGCCGCGCGGGGAGGCCGTCCCCATTCCTGCTCCTCTTTGTCGCTCTTTCTCTCTCTCTTTCTCTCTCTCTCTCTCTCTCTCTCTCTCTCTCTCTATTCTCGCCACAACCGCAGCGCTATCGACCGCGCAGCCTGATCTCGTTTAGCCCGCGACCGCGCCCGACGGAGTTGTTCCCCGAGACGCGGCCGGAAGTCACTTTGTTTCGCCGTTCGTCGATACGGCTCGGCTAATAACTCGGCCGAGAATCGGGCCCGCGCCAGTCCCGCGCGCCAGCGTGGGAGCGACGGATAGTTGCGTGGCTCGTTTTATCATCACGTCAGCTCGTCTCTGAGTAACTCGACGTTCGCGTTTAACGACGACGGCGGCGGCGGCGGCCGATTTCGCGCGGAGCACGCGATATGCACGAAAGTGCCGCTCTCTCGCGGCGCGCAACACGCGGCCCGTCACGTGTCTCGTCGTTTGAGTCTCATTTTGCGTGAACCGCGGTAAATTGCGAAAATCGCGAGGCGTAGACACGGCGGAGGAGACGAGGGAGGAGGGCGAAGGGTCGCAAGGGCTCGGCCGGATTTTCCGCCTCGGGATAAAAGGCAGGGTCACGATGGCGCTCGTGTTCGCCGCTGCGTCAACGGAATACCAATTTTTTCGGTAAACGCACCCACGTCCCGGTGCTTAGGAGCTCTCTCTCTCTCTCTCTCTCTCTCTCTCTCTCTGCCTCCTCCACTCTCTTCCTTTCTCGAGCAGCAGCAATCTCGCAATTGCTGCACACCGAACGCGTGTCTCGTATCTTCGGCTCGTTTCTCGCAGCTGAATTAATTACGCTCGAAGGAAATAAGAATTTCTCGTCGTGCGAGCAGGCGAAACGGGGGGGGGGGGAATGAGAGAAAAAGAGAACGATGCGAGAGAACTCGCGGACGTTCTCGGCGACAGCTGTAATTCGTAAGTCGCGCGGCGCGTAAACCGCAGTGACGCGTTCGCAAAATTTTCGATTCTCGTCCCGCGAGGCTCCGTGCTGAATTTCCGCAAATGTGCCACGTGCTAAATGTTTCAGCGAGTCTTTACGGTGCTTTTTATCGTTACCTCGGATGTGCGACGCTCCGAGGTAACGACACTCTCACGACTACGACGTTTCCTCTCTCTCTCTCTCTCTCTCTCTCTCTCTCTCTCTCTCTTTCTCTCTCTCTCTCTTCATAAATGTTACATTCTCCCCTCTCCCTCTTTCTCTCTCTCTTCGCGCGGCAACCTTGAAAAATACACACCCCCGCGTTATATCCGTTGCATCCGTTCATAAACAAAGCCCCGCTGGAAGCTCCGTGAAAGCTCGACCGTTCCGCGGGCGAAACTTTTTCATCCGCAGACGAGGAGAAGTTCCCGCTTGAGCGCCGCGGGGAACGTCATTTCTTCGAAAGCTTCTTCGACGGAAGGCGCTTTCGCGTAAAAGTATTTCCGCCCCGTCCGCGAACGCCGGGGAGATGTTTTATTCCGCGGCGACGATATCGAGACGGATAATCGGCCGAGCACGGGGGGAAATTGTCAATTAGCATAATAGCAAGCCGGAGAGAATCGCTCCGGGGGATCGAAAGCTTTTAACGCGAGCGCGAGCGCGGAAAGATAAAGCAAGAAGAAACAGTCGGTGCAGATTTATCCATTTCATTATCTGCCGCGGGGCAATTAATACCGCGACGATAAGCGCCAAGTGTCTGATTCGCCGAACGGGAGTCGCGAACGGGACGCTCGGGACACCGACGAAATTAACGCAATTAAATCCCTCGCCCCTCCTCCGCCCCCCGTTCCCTTCGCGACATCACGTTACTGGCCGCGCGAACGTTATTTCGCATTAGCACTGCCGCGACAACGTAAACATGCGAATCAGCAACGCGCGACGACGACGACGACGACGACGACGGCGACGAAGGGGACGTCTGTTTGCCGAAACTGGCGAGCGCGAATTGGATAGTGTATTGCGTTCGAAGGAGCGAGCGAGTACTAATTGCTCGATAATTACGATTTCACGTCGCGCAGCGGACACCCTCGGCGCGCGCGTGCGCGTGCGCGCTCGGCCGGGCCGAATGCCGGAAGCAAATTGAAATTCAACAGTCCGGAGCAAGGAACCTATCGGCCGGGGCGAGCACGACGGAGAGACGGAGAGGGAGAGAGAGAGAGAGAGGGGGGGGGAGGACGCGCGGGCGAGTTTCCCGTCGTCGCGTCGTAGCGGCGGTATTGCCGGGCAACTATCGTCCGGTCGCGGCACGGTAACGCTATTCACGGCGGCCGAATACCGTGCTCGGCTAGACCAGGCCGAAATGGATACGCGACAATTGAGCGCGGCCGGGATGAAGGTCACGCAATATCCGCGCACTATGCGGCCCGAGCGCGCTATTGACGTCGGCCTCTCCTCCTCACGTTGCTCGCCCGATTGCACATGTCGCGTCGTCGCCGTCGCCGTCGCCGTCACCGAGCACGAACGAGGCGAAGGGTATCATGTGCCGCTTATTGCGGGAGCCGCATTGTGCGCGGACGCGCGTTGACACGCGAGGGATCAACGACGGAATGCTCTCCCTTATAGCGCGCGTGGGCGCGCGCCTGTTCGAAGTCGCGCGCGCTTCTCATCTCCGGCGCGGCGGCGGCGGGCTCGTCGAGAAAGGGAAAAAAAAGGAAACATCTCGCGCAGGTAGCGAGAGAGTGGGAGGAGATAGAAGAAGCAGAGAGCCTTTATTCTTCAGGAAACATTACGAGCGAACGGGTTATTCCGAGCCGTCGGGCAATCTTCTGTAGTGATTTAATATCCATTGAAAATTACGATCGCGGCAAATATTTGACCGGCGTTAATTTATTAAAAAATCGACGCGAACAGCAGTCGCGCGCGCGCGCGATGCAGGAGAGAGGAGGGGGAGAGCAAAAGCGCGAGAGTCGATAAATTACACGGAGTTCGGTGAACGCGCGCGCGCGCGCGCGCGCGTGTACTTGGCCACGGCCGGCAGGGACCCCGGCGATTGAAGCTGATTTTAATTATAAAAGCGCCCGCGTAATAGGAATTACGAATTCAGGAACAAGCCGCGTGGATCAACAGTTAATTAACTCCTCGTGTTAATTCAAAATACGACGTAACGACGGCGCGGTCCCGTCGCGGCGCGGCGTCTCGCACGCATCCTCTTATCGTCGAGCTGTACGCTGAGAGCGAAAGAGCGAGCGAGCGAGAGAGAGAGAGAGAGAGAGGGAGAGAGGGAGTGAGGAGAGAAGAGAGAAAGAGAGAGAGAGAGAGAGAGAGAGAGAGAGAGAGAGAGAGAAGGGGGAAGGAGAGAGAGAGGACCACGACTCCCGGGAGAAAAATAAATTACGTAATCTCGGAGTCGCGCGATTCGCCCACCGGCTTGTGCGGAACATTTTATTGGAGTCCGCAGGGCTGCCAGAGCCGACGAAGGAGGGAGGGAATATACTGCAGTAAAAATATCACGTCCGCTCCGATATGAAGCAGCCAGGACGACGAGAGCATCGTTACGCGAGAGTGCCGATATTCAAAATTCGACGGCGCAATGAAGAGAACGCGCGCGCGCGTGCACGAGCATAGTTCTCCGTCTCATTGATTCACGTTGTTATACGTCCGGCGAGATCGCGAGAGCGCGTAATGACGATTTCGCCGTTGCCCTGGCTCGAATATAGGCGACCAGAGGGGGAAGCACGACGAGTGTCTCTTTCTTTCTCTTTTGTAGTCCTCCGAGCTCGTCGCATGACTTCGCTTTATGTGCGTCGTACTTCGTGACGCTTTTACGGATTTCAGTGGCGAGTGATACCGTAAAGTCTCTCCATATAAGGGTGACGCGCGTGACGCCGACGGCGCGAAGGAGAGCGCCCGTTTCTCACGACGGAGGAGTCCCGAGGACAGAAACGAGCACTCTGAGAGAAATGCCCCGCCAATTACGATCGGCCCCCGCGTAGATTGCGAGAGCCGATCTGTGTCTCGCCGAAGAGCGAGAGAGCGAGAGAGAGAGCGAGAGAGAGAGAGAGAGAGAGAGAGAGAATCGCCCGCCCTGGGTGATATAAAAATTTCCGGTGATTCCGTCTTAATTTAACGGCGGCTGTCCGCGTTGCAGAGCCGCGAGGCGAAATGCAAATGTCTCGCACACGCTCGTCGTCCGCACGGCGCGCGCACACATATATTCCACGAAAGAAACGCAATTCGCCGTAGTCCTCGGCTCGGGATTGCCTCCTAGGAAACATAGGATAAACTGCGCCCTTATGCAGATGCAATCGAGAGCGCGCTTAAGGAGGCGAAGCGTTTCGCGGAACGACGAAAGTATAGCGACGCGGCGCGTCGGGAAAATTCCGTCGCCGGTTCACGCGACGCGTGACCGCGCTCTCGTAAGGCTTTTATCTCGGCGACGACAACCGCGAGGGGCGGAGGGAGAGAGTGTCGACGAGCGAGCTGCGAATTTGCGAATCCCCGTCCGTTGCGAGTTTTCGCGGAGACTCTGGCGACACCTCGTGAGGATCGCGCTCGCTTCTGGGAACTTTCGCGATGTCGTCGTCCACTTATCGCGACCGAGAACTATGAAAGTATAATCGAACAAGAAGAGAGAAGGGAGAGGGGGAAGCCGGGATAACACAGCCCGCGCCGAGGCATATCGGAGATATCGCTCTCGCGACTTTGCCGCGGAAGAAAAGAAGGAGGAAAAAGGAAGACCGTCGACGGTCGACCGACTTTTCCACGCGGAACAGCCGAGCGACAGAGTCAAAGTGCGCGCTCACGCGCGATTCTCCGCGCGAAGGATCGATATTACGGATTCATGCGCGGCTACTCGACCTGGGCACGGATAATCTTCCTCCCGGGGACTCTTCGCGCGACCTCCCCCTTCTCTTCCTCCTCCTCTCTGCCTCCGCCGCTGCCACTGGGGCTCGCCGATCAAATGTCGCTCCCCGAGCAGTTGGTAGACCAAACAAACGGGCCACGTCATTGTTTGCGCCGCGCGCGCGCACGTAATGCAATTCGGCGATGGCGTTTCACCTGGATACGCCGACGGCGGCGACGGGATAACGTTCCGCGGCACGTAAGATATATATCCAGTCGGGGGGACGCTCGGGCGCGGATACGACGTGCTGGTCTGCTCAACGTTGATTTAACGTGTCTACCACGTCGTGTGTCACCGCGGAGAGGTGGCAATTCGCTGCGGCCCGCTGCACTGTGTGTGGGAAATTCACGTGGGCGCGCGCCAAAGGGGGACGGACAGTGGGAGAAGGAGGGACTGAGCGGAGAGAGGTGCGCGTTGTCGCTAATAGATACGGCAATGAGCTCCGGAGCGAAGGTCGTGGCACGTCGCACCATTGTGCTGGTTCCCACTGATATCCATAGAGCGTCTAATTGTCTGTCCCCCATCTGCGTCTTTGGAGAGAAGCCGCCGTGTAGGTGCAGCGCGCGCGCGGGCGTGGATAAACTCTTGTCCGCGGAGATGCGCGCGTCTGGTGTCCTTTTTTCTCGCGCTTGGCGCGACTCAGAAATTACGGGGCTTTCGCGAGATAACGCGTAGCCGGAACTTCGGATTCCGATACGTGTATTTATGTGTGTACGTGTGTGTGTGTGTGTGTGTGTGTGTGTGTGAGAGAGAGAGAGAGAGAGTGTACACACGTGTCATACGCGCGCGCAAAACACGGGAGATCCATCTTTGTCCCGCGTCCCCGTGTCCATTTTTCGTCGAGTTACGGCGCTTCAAAGTTTTTCCGCCTGCACGCGCCATTCATCCATTAAACGTTGTCGTAGGTCGCGGCACGTGTCCGGTATTCGGCCGCGCGTTACGACGCTCATTCGTTATTGTTTGTAGCGCGGATTCCGTGACAACGTCGGCGATCCAGAATCCGCCCGCTTCGACGCGATCACCGGCCCGTGTGTGCGTGCGTGCGTGCGTGCGTGTGTGTGTGTGTGTGTGTGTGTGTGCCTTCGGCTGTCGGAAAGTCACGGCGGCTCGAGAGCGGCTTCGGCTCGGACAGAAAGTTTCAGCGCTCGGACGAGCGCCAGTACTTTCATGGATTCGCGCGTGCTTTGTGGCCGGCTGCGAATTCGCCGCGATAGATCATTAGGACCGCGCCCGTCGTACGCGTCCCGATAATACGCGGGCGTCCGCGCGTGGTATATACAGAGTGTCCCAGAACAATGGTACCAAAATTCGCGGGGACGGATTAAGACGAGTAAAAAGGCGGCCCGTACCGTTTTGCGATATCCGCAATGGTAAATACCTCACCTTTAGAGGAACATCTCAGAAGAGGAACGACTCTGGTTTTGACATATATTGTGAAAATCACACTCCTAAGTGATCTCCACCAGTAAAGAAATCGGTGGCGATTATTTAAATAAAAGTTACAAACAAAAAAGGTATAATTATATATTATAAAGGTATAAAAATAGGTATAAGTCAGCTATAAAAATGTTTACAGTTATTATTGACATTTTTATTATTCCGTCACTCATGGTTAACTTATTTAGTATTCATGAACAAATTTAACAAACCAGTGAACAAAATAATTATACTTACGAGAACAGAAAAAATTAACACTTATTACTCTCATTTTCATTATTTTCTCACCTTGCGTGTAGGGAGGGACTTTGCTAATCTTTTCAGTATTTATTTCTTTTAGACTCATACTTTGTAGACTCATTAATAAAGTAAGGCGAAGATTTAATAGATATATTCTTTTATCATTTTCCTGTACGCAAGGTAGAATGTATCACAAGATGAATCATAAAAGTATCTGCAAAAGTATATCAACATGCGCTTTACGTGATATATAAGATTCATGTTTCTTCTTTAGAATGTTGCTTTTTGATAGACCGCCGTCTTTTATATGACGGAAGTCACTCAGATCACTTTTGCAATATAGAAAATCAGAGTCGTTCTGGGATGTTCCTCGGAAGATAAATATTTACCTTCGCAGTAATGATCGAGTTACTGATTATAGAGATCTGAGGAGTGAGCGCGCCGAGATGGACGATTGGAGAAGCGTTCCAGTCGATCTGGAAACTTTTGCCGGCGCGCGGCGAAGGGAAGGACATTGCGCCGTTATTCGACGATGCGCTAATCTTATTTCACCGCCGCGGCAACTGGATCAACTGGGCCGCGCGCTGTGGTCCAAACGGCGCTGCAACGCTCGTCCGATACTATTTCGTCGCGTGCTCACTCGCACTAGATTTCTGTAATCAATATTAGGTGTGTGAATTAATTCGGTCTGCTTTTTTCTTCCAAAACAAGACTTTAGTATGAAAAAGACATAAAAAATTCACTAATCAAAGTATTTCAGTCATCGCTCGCTATTATTTTTTCCCATCTGTCTGGCAGTTGTTGCATTCCGTGACGGAAAAACGACTCGTCCTTCGAAGCGATCCATTCATTCAGCCATTTATCTATTTCTTCATAATTGTTGAAGTGCTGGTCCGAAAGCCCTGATGTGAAAGCCATCGATCTGAACAAGTGATAATCGGATGGAGCCAAGTGCTTCCAAGGTGACCTTCACAATCTTTCCAACATATGGCCGAGCGTTATCGAGCTGGAAGATCACTTTGTCGAGTCTCTTTGCACATTCCGGCCGCTTATTCTTCAATGCGTTGTTTAAACGGATCAATTGTTGTTGGTAAAGTTCGGCAGTGATGGTGGTTTGTGATGCTCTGTTTTAATAGTTCATGATACACTACATCCTTCTGGTCCCGCTACATATACAGAGCATTACTTTCTTGCCGTGAATATTCCGCTTTGGTATCGATGTGGATGGTTTTCCTGGAGCGCTAATGGATTTCCTTCGTTTGGGATTATCGAAGTACGTATATCCACTTTTCGTCTCCGGTCGACGATATGATGCAAGAAATCTTCTCTTTTTTGCCCGGCAAGCAAGATTTCAGACATGGCTTTTCGTCTCTCGATGTCTCTTTCTTTCAGTTCGTGGATGGCACCCGTCTTCCCTCTTTGTAAATCCCTCCTGCTGGCTGCTAAACGCACAGAAATTGTTGATCGATCAACATTCAACAATTGCGCGAGCTCATGTTGCGATTGACACGGATCTTCATCGATTAGCGCCTGCAATTCCTCGTCCTCGAACTTCTTCGGCCTGGACCTGGATGAGGTTTCTCATCGACACTGATGAAATCATCACCTTTGAAACGTCGAAACCATTCTCTCTGCATGATTTATCGGTGGGAACACTTTCACCATAAGCTTCCACGAGCATTCGACGAGCTTCAGCGGCTGTTTTCTTCAAATGAAAACAGAAAATGAGAACTTCCCGGAAATGATGCGTGTTTGGCTCGAATTTCGACATTTTCGAATCAGATAAACACGAATGTGTTATTGTTACAAACCCAACAAACGTTTATCAACTGAATATTATTACCAGATATCAAAACTAAAGAGTAAAGCCTTTTGCAGACCTTCTAATCAGAGATTAGAAAATTACACAGTACAGCAATGGACCGCCAGATGGACCGAATTAATTCACACATCTAATAACTCGACGATTATTGCGAATATCGTAGGACGGTGTGGTACTTTTATGTTTGTCTTCTTAAGTCACTTCTACGCCCCCGCGAGCTCGGCTACCATTGTTCCGAGGCACCCTGTGTAATCGGCAAATATAAAACGTTGCACACATGCACAGTGGTGTACGCGCGTGTAACTGCAACGCAGTCCGGATAATAGGAGCGGGCATAATCTAATGGCACCATGTGTACACTGTTACGTGTCACGACGGCGGGCCGATACCGTATTGATATACACAGACCGCTTAATTACCTTCCCTCTTCTGTCCGCATGTTCGACACGAGTCTGGGATATCGCTGCGGGACACTTTGATGTCGAACGCGCCGCTGTATATTTACAACGCTTTATTTTCTACACGATCGGCTGCGTTTTCATTTATGTCGCCGATATTAATTAAAGTAATTGCTACGTAATGCGGGCTCCCTGTGCGCGCTTCTCTATTATGAAGCTCCGCGGCGTCGCCGATAATCCATCTAATTGTCCTTTGTCTCTCTGAAAACACTCACACACGGCCGCGTACGCGCGCGCGCGTGCACACACGACACACACACACACACACACACACACATATATATATATATATATACACAGAGCAGACAAACGCGCGTATTCGCTGCGTCGGCGCGAGAATAAGCCCGGCAGAGAGATTCATCTCCTTTTTTCTCTCGTCGTCGGGAATGCCGTCCTCGCCCGTAAGCGGGCGCGGGGGCGGCGGGGAGGGGGAGGGGGGAGGGGAAGACAAGCCCCCGGAAAAGGGACGCACGAGCGCTCGCTGCTACGTCGTTAACGATCGGCCCGGTATTCGTTTTGCGCGCCGGTTACGCGGACTATATAGGCCGTACATCGTCCGTATTGGTCCCCAGCCAGTCATCGAGCATCCCGCTGTTAATTTAACGCTGTTAGTAAATTATGCGGCAGCTTTTCAGACCGAGCGCGCGCGCGCGCGCGCGCGTCCGCCATATCGCTTTTGCCACCGGCCATCCGCGCCCGCGCTATTTAGAACAATAATAATTCCTGTCGTCAATTTACAGCGCCGATATATTCCCGAGCGCGGTTAGCGCGAAATAAATTCGAGACGAGCGCGCTCCCCCTCTTCGGACGATATGACGATGATGATGGTGATGATGAAGAAGCAGCGCCACCCCGTTCGCGCCTCGCGCTCGGCACGAGTGACGATCTGAAATGTCAGATTCGCGCAGCGCTCGCTCGACTTCTCATCGGGATTTGGCGATCGGGTTCCGCGAGGAAATCACGATACGATCTGCGCTATTATCTGATCTACGCGCGTCTCCCTCGCGGATTATGTGTTCCTTTTAATCTTATTATTTACCTCGCGCGCATTGTACGCCTCTTTTCTGATCAATGAATTCTGCGCGCGCGCAAACACGTTCGCTCGAATTCGCGGACGGTGCACTGACTTTTACCGAGACTTGCGCGAGGTTCATTCCGGATTTTGTCGCGACACGGTATATCACGTCCCTCTGACGAGCGCCCTCATATGCATCCAAACTGCCTTCGGAATTAGGGTCTCTAACGGCGAGCCTCTAACGGCGAGCTATCCTGCGATACGCCCCCAGATATCACGTTCGAAGTTGCGAGAATTAAGCCGCTCGCACCTCGTCTCCCTCCCCCCTCCTCTCTCTCTCTCTCTCTCTCTCTCTCGCACCTATCTCCTTCCTTTCTTTTTTTAATTCCGCGCACGTTTCGTCGTAACCGCCACTTTGCAACATCGCGACTCAAGTTTCTCACACTTTCCCGCCGTATTCGACGGCCTTCGAAAGGCATCGACACGCGACGATGGACGCAATCTCGGCTCCGTGGAGTTGAAGATCCCGAAGTAACTCTCGTTTTAGCCGAGTGGACAAGCGAGTCGCGCTCCTGGCCGTTAACTTGACAGGAACATGTCGACGCGATCGATCGTCGTGAGCGAGACAGAGACAGAGAGAGAGAGAGAGAGAGAGAGAGAGAGAGAGAGAGAGAGAGAGAGAGAGAGAGAGAGAGAGAGAGAGAGAGAGAGAGAGAGAGCAGCGTCGAACGGTCTTAAGCCGACTCGTCGTAGCCCCGCGGTCGGAAACCGGCTATAAATACTCAATAACTCCATCGAAGGCAAAGCGAGACGAGTATAGCCGCGTATGTCGCTGATCGAATACTGAAAACGCCGCACCTGGAAGCGAGTCGCTGCTCGTGCCGGAAGAGAGATAGGTGCGTTACAGTCTCGGAAAAGCGGGTCACGCTTCGTCGCGCTTCCTCATGCTCGACGGGACGAACGCGCGCGCGGTGTGACGGTAATGGCTGGGAAAGCTGATAATACTCGACAATAACGTTATCGTCGTCGTCGTCGCCATCGAACGAGCAACAAGATGCAACTGCGAGCTGTCGCATGATGATCGGCCGGAGAGCCGCGCACCGGCCCTCGACAGTCCGGACGATCGCGATGGCGCGATCCGCAAAAGTCCCGCGCGGCTGCGCGGATGATATTGAGTCGTCGGCGTCGCCGGCGCTTGCTCGTTGATTTAACGCTCTCTCCGCGCGTCGTTTTATTTATAACGCGTCGCGCCGCGCCGCGCCGCGCCGCGCGGGCTGGCAGCTTCGTAAACAACATCGCACGTCCGATTAAGATGACTGATGTTTATTAGCGAGTCGCAGCGCTGCAAATCGCTACGTCTTCCGCAGCTCCGAGCTCGATGAGGTGCCCGTGCATGTATCTTCGTCGCGAAATTAGATGAAGCCTCGGAGTTTGAATTGCAGCGAGTGTTTCTCCTCCGTCCTCGGGTATTAGCCGAGTTGCGCTCGCGCATAAGTGCGTGCTTCGAGCGGGAAACACGCGTGCTGCGGAGCGCGCGGCCGCGCGCGCGCACGGCAGTGTAATCTCGAGTCGCTCGTATACGTTGTAATTAAGCGGAAGAGGTACACCGCTCTTCGCATCGCGGTTCAACCCCTCCCCCTCCCGTGCGCGCGCGCGTGTTTGCGCGAAACACCGAACACAGAGAGCGAGAGCCCCTCGCGCGCGCGACACCGTCGATTGCGTCAAACGGTAATGTGTACTAATGCACGCCCGGCGCACGCTAATGTACGAGGGGGAGGGCAAATTAAGGACCTGATAAGCGTTATCGAGCGCATACGCCGGCACGAACTCGCGTGTCGTCGCTGCGAGCCGCTGCGGGCTCGCGGCCTCTCAAATATTAGGCCCTCTTCTCTCCCTTCTTCCACTTTTTCTTCTCGAGTGGGATGCGCGCGAATTTTCCCGCGGGGCAGGGAGGGGGAGAGGGCGAGTGGTTGGGCGGCATGGCAGCTGCGGACATCTTAACGAGGCCGGACGCGGCCAGATTCGTCGAGATCTCGCTGGGACGCGTTAACACGGCGGAAATTGCGATATGTATCGCAGTCGCGTCGAAGTTAGCGGGGCGCTCCAGCTCGCGAAATTGACGTAATTTTCTCCGAGCACCGCGAGCGAACCGTTAACGACGCCGGGCCTCTCTCGACGCGACGTGTCCTCTCGTCGGATCCACGCGACTCGCGCGCGCGCGCGCGCGAGTCGAGCTCTCGTTCGACGTTCCGGCGGAATCTCTCGGCGTTGAAGATTAACGGCGCGTTTTATTCGCCTCGAATCCCTTATAGCCCGCGGAGAGAGCGATCCGCGCGCCGGCACTCTCTCGATTACAAGGGAGCGGCAACTTTTTTCTCGCGCCCGACGACACGTCAAATTGTCGACGTGGATAATCGACGGATACGATCGACGGCAAGAGAAGAGAGCAGAGAGAGATAGAGAGAGGGAGAGAGAGAGAGAGAGAGGGGAAGGGTGAGGTGACCGGGGGCGAGGGGAAGTGAGGAGGGGCCCTCCCTTTCACGCGGTGGTACATGCCGTCGCCCTGGGACGAGCTCGGCTCATCAATCACCGTCGTTCTCCAAAGAAACGATACGGCAGCGCGCTCGCAGCTCCGATAGAGAGTTAATTCCAGCCGAGTGCGCAGGCTGGGACTGTTCTCTCTCTCTCTCTCTCTCTCCCCCCCTCTTCCTCTCTCCTTCTTTTCAAGTCATCAAACCGCGCCATTCCCGTACCATTGCTGCGAATGAACTTAAGCAAGTGTATGTGTGTGTGTGTCTGTGTGTGCGCGCGCGCGCGGTACTCTGCGAGGGAGTAACGTCGCCCGTCATCACGAGAATCTTTCGTTTCATCGCGTACGTCGCGCTGAGAGAGCAGCGGAGACATCGCGGTCGATTGTTCCGCTCTCTCACGTCTCTGCCACGCGGATATCAGCCGGCGCGCGAGCAGCGTCTCGCGATTAATCCGACGTGCGCGTTTTTCCGCTCGTCCCTTTTCAGCCGGTACTTATCGCCGCGCGCGCCTTTCGGACGCGCGCTCGAGCAGAGTCTCAGCGTTAATTAATACGGGGTAGCGGCGCGGCGGCGAGTAGGCGAGCGCGACGTTAATTTAATCAAACCCGAGACGTCGATTTATCTCTCGGTCTTCGTTTCGCTTTCGCGCATTATCCTCCCGCTCGCGTCGGCGCGATTATTCGCAACGGACTCGCGTCGAGTGTCTGGTCCTTCCGACCGTCGGCGATCGGCGAAAAATCCCACACGTGTTTCCTCTCCCTTCCCTTCTTCACCCCCACACCCCCGCCTCGCATACTTTGTCCGTCGAGCGTCCGGCGACTATAACTCGCCGAATATTCGGTCGAGCGGACACACTCGGCGGCGGTAGCTAGCGCGTCCTTGTCGTCCACCGATTACTTCGGAACAATGAAGCTCCAGCGCGGTTTATCTGACGGCCAATAGCGGGGCGCAACAATTGCGGCGGCGGCGGCGGCGGCGGCTGCTGCTGCTGCTGCTGCTACTGCAGCAGCAGCAGCATCACCACCGCCACCATCACCACCACCACCGGCACCAGCAGCACCACCGCCGCCAGTGGTGACGGCGGCGCGGTACGAATTCCGCGATGACGAAATGGTGCACGATCGATCGGCGATGGTCCCTTTGTTACGGCGCATCGGATTGTTTTCCTGCTATTTTGGGGATAATATCGGCACGTAGCCGCACGAGAGCGCGACTTTAAGCGACGCGGATAAAAGTCGATTGTAACGCGCGCACAATCGCCGATTTATTTCAGCTATAGCAAAGAGAGAGAGAGAGAGAGAGAGGGGGGGGGTGAAGGAGGGGGGAGGGGAGTTTGGTACATTTTCGCGTTGGTTTAACCGGCGCGTTATCCGGGGCGATAAATCACGATTGGAACTTAAGCGCCGTAAATGCAAATAACACCATGATACCGAGACCGCGCTGATGGTTACATTTCAACGCGGCCCTCGCCGATTATAGATTTTTCGAACGGACGGGGCGTTTTGCAGCGCGACTGTGTTTGCAAATGTAATAGAAACGTCGGCGATCCGAATAATACGCAGGGCCGTATAATTCGGTCGCGACGCAAACAGCACTTAACGAGACTGACACCGTGACAATTTGCGAAATGATAATTCCGCTCGCGCGACAACAAATGCGGCCGATATCTCATTTAATCTTGCTCACACGCACGGCGCGTTTGTATCTGTGTGCGTGCGTGTCGATGACAGTATTAAAATCTAATCCTGCGCGCACGTATGCGTGTGGCCTGCGTGCGACAGTTGATTAAAGCAAATGTTTAGTCGCCGAATGACCGTCGAGGCGTGCGCGGATCGTAATAAAAATCGAGCTTGTCGTCCAATCTGTCTCGCCTCGGGCCGGTCGTGAGCGGCCGTTATAATTAGATCTTATCTCTCTCTCTCTCTCTCTCTCTCTCTCTCTCTCTCTCTCTCTCGTTCACTCACTCACTCGCTCGCTCTTTTACGAGGTACTATACGACGAGCAGTCGTAACGTCGGTTCCGCGCTCGTTTCGTCGCTGATCCATCGTTCTGCGGCTCTCTTTCCTTCCCTCTCCCCCTCCCCTCCTACCGCAGGATTTCAAAACGGCGTCCACTCGACCTCGTATTCGACGCTCTCGTATGGTTCAGAGCTGGCTCGTATCGCTTTTCCACGATCAGCGAAGCGAATCGGGAATGTGTCGCGGCCGAGTTCGCATCTTCTGCTTGTCTCCCGTCGTCGTCGTCGTCGTCGTTTCTACCTCGGCGATTACTTCGGAACAATAACGCTTTCCTGCGGCTTATCTGACACCGACGGCGCAACAATTCCTCGGCGAACTTTACGAGTGGGGAATGGCGACCCAGAATCATTCTTCGGTTGTTCCGCGTCGTGACAACGTACGTACGTACGATCGGAGCGACGCGTTGCTTCCGCGGAGGAGGAAAGGCGGACAAGAGAACGACGGAAAGAGCACGAGAGAGAGAGAGAGAGAGAGAGAGAGAGAGAGAGAGAGAGAGAGAGAGGGAGAGAGAGAAGGTGGCACGAAAAATGGAAAAATAATCGGGAGGGAAAGACGGGAGAGCTCGCAGAGCGCCCTTTTTCACGCTGTCTGCCGCTCTCGCATGACATCAAATCACGCTCGCCCGAGGTATTTTCCGAGGAGGTGTTTTCTTTCGCCGGCGATATCGTTTTCATATTTTATGCTCTATAGAGGCTGACGCCGCCGCCGCCGTCGTGCGCGACGCGCTCGTTACGCCTCGTTACGCCTGCGTTCCACGTGCTCTTACCAACCAAAATTGTTTCGTTGCCACAGGAATATATTCGACAGAGTCCAGAAACGCGTTGCTGCTCGCTCGCCCGTTAATTGCTGCGTCGCTGCAGTCCCTCCGTCGTTCGCGCGCAGAACTGGCCGCGCTCGACGGAGAGCAGCCAGACGTCTCGCGCGGGCAAGTTGAATCCGTACAACGCGAGGACTTGCAAAGTTACAATCGTCGCGACAGGATTTTGCATTATCGATATAGCTTGACTTACAAGTGGCGCGCGCACGCGAGACTCTCGCGGATTCTCATCTCGCGTGCCAGCGAGTCAGCCACACACCGCCGACTTTCGCGACTCCGGCTCGCGACTTCTAACTCGTTCCAAGTAGATCTCGCGGAAGTTTCGAGTTACTTGCTTCGGAACGTTGCTTAAACAAATGCTCGGGGGCAATTTACCGGGCTCTCGCGGCTGCTGATTAATTTTAACTCGCCTCTCTCGCAGCGCGAGAGATCGTCCGTCGCTCGCGAGCTCGCGCGCTATTCATACGAGATTTCATCAAAAAGTAAGGAGAATTTTGAAATTGCGCGCGCGCTGTATCTTGTGTATTCAGTTGATTCTATTTTGTGTGTTGGTAGCACTAGCAGTGACCAGTACGTGTCAATTTTCAGGCAGCTGCGACGCTTAGTTTATGTTTGGCGAGCGAATGAGCAAGACGTACATACTTCAGTGTGTTTGGCGATTTTTTGTCTGGCGAAATGTCGGATCAGAGAGCATACCGTTGGATAAGCGAAGCTTCTTAGCGGTTCTTAGCGAAGCATAATACCGTTGTGATGCCGCAACCATCTTATTCTCCTCGGACATGGCCCTCTGTGACTTTTTCCTATTTCCCAAACTCAAAAGGACACTCAAAGGACTCAACATTTTTCAACAAACAAGATGAGGGATAAAGGCGAAATCGCAGATCCAGCTCAGGACGATACCTAAATAGGCGTTCCACCGGTGTTTCTCAAACTGGAAGCTACGTTGGCATAAGTGTCTAATATCACAGGGGGGAACTACTTTGAAGGAGATGGGGTAAACATTGAAGATTAAATAAATACTTTGCGAGAAGATAAAAAATTCTCGTTACTTTTTGATCAAACTTCGTACCGGGCGGGATTCAGCCATGTCGGTTTTTAGTGGCGCTATCAGCGAAAGCGCGCGGGAGTTAGCGTGCGCGGGCGAGAGTGGAGAGCGAGAGAGCGGCCGGAGCGCAAACTTCATAGGTACGGCGCAAACGCGAGTGCAATTATGCGAGAGGCATAATTGACAGCGGTGACGCCGCCGTGTGGTTCGAGTGGAGTGGTCGGAGAGAATGACATTCGCGACCGCACGATTATGAGTGTCCGAAGTTTCGTGCCGCAGGCCGAGCGAATTTATTCGCCCCTCACAATAACACGGTCTAACACTGATGTAATATCGCTTTCCTCTCTCGCTCATCTCTCGGATATAACTCGGCCGACGACAAGAAGCGCAATTACGATCATTTCGCGAACGCACTGAACGGCGAGCGGCGAGCCGAGATCGGGAATCGCCGAGCGAGGAATTTTCACTTGGCTTGCAGATACGAAATGTGAAATGCACGATACTCGATGCGAAATGCGCGATTCCGGCGTTCTTGCCGGATCGCGGACGGGAATGTTGTCCGTAATTTTTGATGGGAGTTTCGGAATGTACTCACCTTGCCTAGCAAGACGAATTCTCCCATTAGACGACACGTAAAAAAACAAGGTGTTCGGGATCTTTTGGAAATGAGAAATTGTGAGGATTAATTAGATGAAACTGAGGAGAAAAGTCAAATACTGTTTTGCAAAAATCGCAATAGTTAATTAAGTTATTGATGATTGAAAATGACCACATCTAGAGGCTCCTTTAATCGACAACTTGAAAATTTGTGTGTTTATTTGCAAAATGTCTTTTTTATTCAGAATAATCTAATGCCTGAATCTTGAATCTGCCTAGTGTGACAGGTTCAAGATTCAGAGTTCAAAGTTCAATGTACTCATATCTATCGCTAGACACGATAACCGTGTCACATAATTAGGTAGATTAGGTCATTCTGAACAAAAAGATCCTTTACCATTTTGCAAATAAATACGCAAAAATTTTCAAGTTATTCATTAAAAGAGATATGTGATCATTTTCAATTATCAATAACTTAATAACTATTGAATGACTTTTTATATGACTTTTCTTCTCAGTTTGATCTGATTAATCTTCACAATTTTTCGTTTCCAAAAAATCCCAGACACCCGGTATAACTTTATATAACTTTATAACTTTATACATGTAGATTTCTCTTTAGATTTCTATTTGTATTTAATTCTTTTCAGATACGTTATTTTTCTATCCCCGGCGCTTTGGCAAAAATACTTAAAAACACGCCGGGTATTGTGAAAAAAACACGTTTCTGAAATTTGCTCGCGATCAAAGCAAATTTCTTTTGGGTACTTGTCGCACCCCCTAAATGCGAACGAGAAAGCACACATAAAAGAGAAAGAGAGAGAGAGAGAGAGAGAGAGAGAGAGAGAGAGAGAGAGAGAGAGAGACATGTTCTCTGTCGCGTCTTCTATCTTTAGTTACTTCGCGGCACATCCGTTGCCGAGGAAAATCGGCGTGAAGAACACTTGCGTACGTCTCTCCTTACGAGACTCTCCTTAGCGACTCTCTGTCGCTAGACACAATAGCCACAATATTAACAATTGTGGATCATTTTGAAGAAGAAAGTTCTTTACCATTTTATATGGTAATAAGTACGCAAGTTTTCAAGCTATCAATTAAAAGAGCCTCTGAATGTGGCCATTTTCGATTATTAATAACTTAATAACTATTGCGACTTTTGCAAAACGGTACACAAAATGAACTTTTGTTCTCAGTTCGATCTGATTAATGATCTTCACAATTTTTCGTTTCCAAGAGATCCCGAACACTCTGTATATCTCGAAACTCGCGGAAAATATTACGAACATACATTTTTGCTCGTGATTGTACGATGATATACCGTGTGTGTTATAATTACGCAGACGAACAGGTGTCATGGCAGGAGCATACACGACCGACGTAAACGCGTAATGCGCGAGACGCCGAGAAGAATGGCGTTCGTCTCGCGGTTTTTCACCGAGTTACGGCCGTACCGAAAGAAAGTTTACAGTTTTTTCAGACGACACGCCAACCTTTCTTGCGGCGAATCGGCTGAAGCGTGCGCCGACTTTGCGCGGACTTTCAACGGCGCGCGACACTGTCGGCGCCCTCGATCTGACGATTCCGATCTGCCGTTCGCATTTTCGTGCAGAAAAGTCGCGGAGACTCGCGATAAATTGCGCTTGGAAAACTGATACTGCTCTCATTTCGTTTGCCCTCAATTCGTTGCCATATTATCAATTAAGTTGATAGTATAATGAAGAATATTTTGCCTTTTCCGAGCTGGAGATAAATCTAAATCGTGAGATTAATATCAATCAAATTGTTTAATTAAATTACGTTAGATTGAATTAAATTAAATTGAGACTTGAGTTAACATTAAATTGAAACAAAAAGGATCACGCATACACAAATTCGCTATTTTGTATCGAGACGATAAAGCCTTCATAAGCTGCTCGATTTTTCATGGAAAAAAGAAATAGTCGGCAGAATCTTGAACTGAGAAACACACGAATGAATTATTTGTTAGCGAGTCTAATAGTTAAAAACCGTGTATCGATCAAGCAGATCGGCTGTTCTACATGTTCGAATTCGAAGCTCGAACACATTTGCACCCGCGATATTACGAACAATTCCTATATTAGAGATCATTTTTTCACAATGAAATTAATCAAACCCCCGGCTGCAGCAGCCGCGCACGGAAAAAGCACAAAACGATGTAGTTGAAAGCGGCGAGAATAAATACACCGAAAATATTGTAATGGCTGTTAAACACGGCGAATATCAATTATCGAATACGCACTCGCGTGCGTGCGCGCAAGTGCGCTCATGTGTCGCCGTTGCATGCGTTCATCCGTTCAGCGGCGCGTATCACGTGTTTTTTTTGTTTTCTTTTTTTATTTTCCCTACCACTAATTGTGCCGATGGCACGGCGCATCTAAACACACGACGTATTTATTAGTCGGACAGACTAGATCGCAGTCGCTGTCGTCATCGATGGTCGCGCCGTTCTCGATGCAAAATTAAGCCCCTCCCCTGCAGCAGCCGGCAAATATTAAGGGACAAGGCGTGAAAATACCGCGGATGAGAAAAAAGCGAGTCGCTAGAGCTGTAAAATGGATAATTAACGAGAGAGCCGTCGCTGCAAAATGCGTTAGAAGCGGGGTCCTTTTGCCTCCTCGCTCCTTCGATGCTCGCCGCTGCTCGGCATCACCGTAATTTCCGTGCGTCGGTATTTTATTTTTTTTTTTTTTTTTTACGCCCCCTCACTCTCTCTCTCTCTCTTTCATGCCGAACCAGTGTCGCCGTGAGAATAATAAATACGCAGCGTATATACAAGCCGCCGTGCTTTAGAACTCTATGTACGCGCGGTTACGATCTCGGTTATATTCGCGAGCGCGCGCTGTAATAACGCCAAGTGAATGAGGAGCTTCGGATTATGCGCTCGCTCTCGTTGCCATCGCGAGCCTGCGAATGGCGGAACGCGTACACGCGCGTACCGGCGCACACGCGATATCGTTTTTTCATCAGCTGCAAAAGATACGCGGTCGTGCGTATTGTGAGACCGACTTGTGTGAGACCGTGCGTGTTTAAGCATTACGTGTACGTTGCGTATCTTTCGTAAAAACATTTTCACCCATTTCTTTCTGACAGGATCAAACGTTTGAAAATCAAATTTTTATGCCAATTTTTCAACCCACCACTGCGGCAGTCGACGGCCGAAGAGAAGGGAAGCTGGTGTTTGTTTTTCAGGGAATTATCATCGTAATACAGTTCTTTCTTTCTTTTTTTTTTTTTACGTTTCAGAGTGAAAATATTGTCACGCGCACTTCAGCGCGATATAGTTCAATGTCACTAAATCGCGACATTCGCAAAAAAAAAAAAGAAAAAACGGCGATAATTGGTGAACTGCATCGCGGGATAAATGTTCGTCGTTAAAAAAAAAAAAAAAGAAAAAAAGAGAATCGGAAAGAGAGAAAAAGAGCGAGCGAGCGAGTGAAAGAGAAAGAAGGAGAGAAGGAGAGTCGCGCGTTGTCGCGCCGGGGATGAATCCAGCGCGGTTCATTAAATCGCCGAGGGAAGAAAAGTTCGCTCCACTTTTCCCGGCGCGATATCGAGCGACTTTTAAAGCCGACGGCGATGACGGTCGTTGGTAATTAATTACCGGCTGCCAACTGACTTAGCGCGGGTATTACGGGTCGTTATGCAAACGTAAGGAAAACATCAAGCCGAACGTCCGCGTGCGGGCGCACGTGCGGGGGCGGGCGACCGAATCGCTTCGCCAAGAGTCGTTACTTAGTTAACCGATTCTCCTCGTTTCCTTCGTACGAAGCGCTTCTCTTAACGACACCGGAATTCGCGGTTTAAAAGTGCCACTTTAATTTTAAGGCGCCCTCCGGAACGCGCGAGTCAGCGAATGAGCCAACGAACGAACGAACGAACGAACGAACGGACGAACGAACGAACGAACGGACGAACGAACGAACGAACGGACGGGCGCGATCGTTGGCACGAGTAGGCGTAAAATGCAAATCGCCGTCGTAAAGCTCAAAAAGCCGGGGGATTCCCGGGCATGCTGCGAGAGCGCGCGCGGGGCGGGCGATTATTCGCGCGACGTGCGCGCGCGCCGTCAACGACGATCCGGCGAGTGCTTTCGCTTCTCCGCGAACGGGATTGAGATGGCCGATAAAGTCGCTAAACTGCGCTGAAATTTAGCGTCGTTAGCGCGCGATCAAGGCGGCCGTCACACGGCGTCGCCGAACAAGAAGAAGTGGCGGAAGAGACGGGGAGGTCGTTATCGATCGCGCCGGTTCCCGGTAAAACATCGCGAGCTCGCCTTTCTCTCCGCCGCCGCGCCGCCCACGCCGTCGTCATCGTCGTCGTCCTCGTGCATCGCGTGCGCCATTTTCGCTCGCGAGACGAAACGTTCCGCGAATCACTTCGCGCGCGCGCGCGCGATATTGCATGGCATATTCGGACAACTCGAACAGCCTGGTCGCGCGCGAATTAGAATCGCTCGGCGAAAAAAGTGGAGGACCCTCACGCGCAGCTGGACAGAGAATTTCGGGCAGCGGCGTTATTGAAAGAGTCGATTAATCCGCGGGTCAGAAGGACGCGAATTTGATTCGACCGTGCGAAAGGTGGAAAACGAATTTCCCTGTGAAACGCTGGTCGCCCGTGGACTTTGATGGCGCAATGACGCGCTGTTGACCCGAGCTCGATGTGGTGTATATCGATCGACGTACATAGGCGTTTAATGGGTCAATGGATCCATCCGATCCTGCGCCACTTTCGCGATATTGCCGCTGCGGCATCGTAAGACAACCCTACTGTGGCGGCCCTGTGCGCGGAAACGTGCGATCGATCTAAGACGGCGGATTTGTAAAAGACACGCGCGCACGCGCGCGCACGGCGATAATAGCGCGATGCTGTTTGCTCGACTTTTGCACGGGTCGGAACATCCGCGCCGCGAAGTTACACAGCGAATACGGTATCAGGCGGTGGACAATGAGAAAAAGTTGCAACCATCGTTATTCCCGAGCTGAAGCGCCAAGTGAAAAGTAAATTTATGGAAAGTACGCAGCGGAAGATGCGCGCGGAAGAGAGGAAGAGCGTAAAATAATGAGAGAGAGAGAGAGAGAGAGAGAGGGAGGGAGCGTCGTGAAATATTTCATCGTTGCGCACGATGCACTCGTATGACTGCGAAGGATAATCGGGTATCGTACATGATTTCAATAGCAAACAAAAGGTTAATTTTTTATTGTGGGGCTGCCTTGTTCAACTCGCTCTCTCTCTCTCTCCTCTCTTTCTCCCTCCGCTCACTCCCTCGCACACGTCGAAGTTCACGCAAAGTTCGACTTCGAGTTGATCCGACCACGCCCGGATCGAGGTCGAATTTACCTGATTAAGTTCGGACCAAGCCGGAGCACTTGATAATTTAGCGGAACTCTCCGCGATATCGGATAACCCATTAACTTTTCATCGGGTTCAGGCCGGCCGACGTAGATGTAGTTTACCCGACCAGCAGGGGGTCGCGCTTTGCTCGACATTTCATTCGTACATCGGACGTACAACACGCGTTTACACACGCAATTCCGTGCGGAACTGAACGAACCGAGATTCATGGAGATTCGTCGGCATTTCCTCACACAAGGTCGTCGTGTCGCACGCGCATCCCCCCATAGACACAGACAGGTTTCACGCTCCCTCTCTTCCCCTCACGCTTGTCTCGCGAAGAGAGAGAGAGAGAGAGAGAGAGAGAGAGGAGGGATAATAGATAAAAAAAAAATGTCCGTTTATACGCTCGAAAATTTCATCGGACGCGAGAGAGGGCAAGCTTCTAATTGCGTCGCGTCACGCGATCGCGACACCCTCGTCGCTGTTGTCGCCGTCGCTGTCGCCGTCGCCGTTTGCACCGTCACTTTCCGAAGCGCTCTCGTGTGACGTCGTCGCGCGATATATCAGCGGATCGAAGAACGCCGCGCGTCGAAAGTGGCCATCGATGGCCGCGCAAAACCGGATACGCCCGCCCCCCGCCTCCGGCCGTCGCGCGCGCTCTGTAGCTGGGCTATCGATTACAACGGAGAAAGCGTCGCGCATAGGTTGCAGTCCTACGTGTACGTACAACTAACCGGCACACGATAACCATCGGCGGTGCTCGCGTGCACTCGGCCGTCATGAAAAGTATCGGCGTCGCGCCTTTGTGCCGTTCGCCGCGAATCAACTGTCCCTCTCGCGTGCCACTTGTTGATGCGAGGCGCGCTCTCGCTCTCTCTCTCTCTCTCTCGCGCGCGCGCGCGCGCGCGAGTGCGCGAGCGAGCGGTTTAAGCGCGACGCGAATTAAACGCGCACGCAACCGCACCTGCCTCATCTCTCTCCCCGGGGGCGCAAAAATCTCGCCGGGGTCGGTGGTCGCCCCCGTCGCGTCAAACGCCGGAAATCGCGACGGCAACGCGCGCGACATCCGCGCGATGCCGACACGCGTCCGACGATTGATTAGCAAAGTGTCGCTCCGCGGCTCGCGAAATCGAATCGAGACTCGCTTGAATTCCGGATGGACTTATTTGAGAAAACGGGAAACCGTTTGATGTGCAAATAGAGACCGGAGTGAATTGTACGGGTTTACCATTTCAAAGTCAATTTCAAATGACGAATTACGACTCGAGTGCCGTGTTTTTCGGGAGATGTCTATATCGTTGCGCTACGAAACTGTTTAGTAATTGGTGTTACAGGTTACTCTTGTAACCTGTCCGACTGGAAAACTTCGTCAGGTACGCCTGATATTGACACGAACCTGATAGCGCGAGTGTGAAAGGTAATGCTAATTAAATCAGACCTTATGACCTAATGTCCTGATGGCAATTGAGCAGGGAAGACCCTTTGCAAGATGATTGGATCCATATTAGGACGTTAATGTAACAACTTAGTTTAGTCGATCGGGTCCTTGTCGGGATTCTTATTCATTATCTGATGCAGCTTGCGTTATCAAATTTTAACGAGTTACAGTTAATTACCCTTTCCCCTTGACAGTCAGTAAAAATACCGTAGAATTGACGTTGATTGACGCGACGTTGGGTTCATTGGATTTGTTTTATATTACTATTTTGCTGTTTGGTAATTGTAACCATGTGATCATTGTTTCGCTAAAAGTCTAAAAGCATAGAATCACACACATTAGTTCGCTGATACATATTGTATCAGTTGTGGCCATATCAAATATTGCCACGTTTATTCAATATTTATTTATTCAATGATAATAATGTTAATAATGTAATAATCTTGTGCAAACTCTGTAAGAATATATATAATTATAATACACATAATTATAATCATTCGGTCGTAAGAATATCGTTGGAGCCATTGGGATTGCTATGTGCTGCTCTATTTGTTAAAGTTAAGCAACATCTATCGCGATTAAGACAATGAAATGTGTCACTCGCACCGCTTGGAATTGAAGTGCCGGAAGGGATGCGCGACGTTTCAGAGTGGTGTGTGGCAATCCTTCAGTTTTAACGGTCGTGAGACATGAGAAAATTAGGGATCATTTTTTTTTTTTTTTTTTTTCTATAAACATATACCCGCGTTCCTTGACGTTCCTTGAGTAACCAGTAATTCGATATTGAAACGATGATGAAAATGACTATGAATATCATGGATTAATATTGAAGCATTAAGGAACAATAGCTGTGATTGGAATGTTTTTGACAAAACTGACAGTGCCATCTCCTGCAAACTTTCTCAAAACTACATCACACTTATAATAAAACGTAAGAAAAATTCAATAAGTTAACTTAATAAAGACCTGACTGTGAATTCTTAATAAGATCCTGATATCCATGCTGTGTTGACACATGACATGCTAGGACCTGATAGTATTATCTTTATTACCTTATCCGGACTTGATGTCCAAATGAGATTAAGATCCCGATTAGAAATTTATCCCGCGGATAAATTTCTAATCGGGTTATTTAATATTCCGCCTCTCTCGTCGCAATTGCAAGTGTATTATTTGGAGCGTTCCTGTCGTGCTCTTTCATTCCTAAAATCTACCAAAAATGTCTACTGACAGAATGCATATCCATTCATCATTTGCTGCTTTACGAGTTTCGGAGAGGAACCACTTCGCGAAAACGACGAACAATATTTGTGAAGCGTACGGAGAAGATAGTGTCGTATGTCTGAAAAGTGCTTCCGAAAATTCCGATCAGGAGATTTCGGATTAGGTGATGCGCACCACACGTCCTGGGCGGCGGAAAGCAATAGATGAGGACAATTTGCAGCGGCGACAATCGCCACAAATCGTCGAACTACCGTAGGTAGGGAACCCGCGGCAAAGCTGTAGTTATCAAACAATACAGTGGAATTTAGTACAGTGGAATAGAAACGCGCGGATCTTCCGTGCAAGCTAATATTTTATTAATCGCGACGCGGCTGAGAATCGACGTTCGGAAATGAAACGGCGGCCGGGGTGTCAAGTTGAAACATTGAATTCGGCGCTGGGATAAATGAGATGAAGCAGTAGCTCGCATCGCCTTCTTCGCCTCGGGTCGCTTGGAATCGATCGAATCAAGAATCAGCGATATTAAACGTCTATAATCGCAGCTACGGGTGCGGTGATCCGTGAAATCGAGTATCCGCACGGAGCCGAGGATTCTCGCTCGCGCACGGCCAAACATCGGAGATAGAAGCACCGGGGGGGGGGAGGGGGAAGGGGGATCGAAGACGAATCTAAAGATTTACGACAGAGAATAGCGCGCGATACTTTTGGATCATTGATCTCGAAGAGCCGCCGATACACCGTGTATCGGCAATTGTCGGCGGCGAGCGACCCAATTATAAATCTCATTAACCTCGCAGTTTCCGGTGTCGCCGGGGCTTTTCGCGAAGATCTACGCGAGCCCTCCGTGCGATACCGCAGGCGCTTATCGCGTTCGCCGAATCTCCAAGCATTCATTTGGCACGTTATCATTCGGTCGAACTGTTCGGCGAGTTATCTCTCTCTCTCTCTCTCTCTCTCTCTCTCTCTCTCTCTCTCTCTCTCCCTTCCTCGCGACTGTCGTCACTTCGTCTCAAAGAGAGTGAGAGCAGCGGGAAACGGAAAGGGACGGCGAAGGACACGAGGGATCCTGATAAGGAAACGTATACGAAAGTGTCCCTCTCACAGGAAAGTTGATGGGCTGCGGTTGTGCGGCGTGCGGGAAGTAACTTTGGACTGAACACGCTTCGGAGACGAAAATTTTATCGTATTTTGGAGACCCTCTTCATACAGGGTGTCCGGGATCTCTCCGGGAAACGAAAAATTAGAAAGATTAATCAGATAAAACTGAGAAGAAAAGTCAAGTGCCGTTTTGCAAAATTCGCAATACTTATTAAGTTATTAATGATTGAAAATGACCACGTCTGAAAACTCTTTTGATTGACAACTTGAAAATTTGCATACTTATTTGCAAAATGGTAAGGGACATTTTTGTTCAGAATAACCGAGAACCTACAGTTATACGGCAGCTATTGTACAAGATTCAGAGTTCAAAGTTCAGTGTATTCATACCTATTGTTAGACACAATAGTCGTCGTATAATTGTAGATTAGGTCATTCTGAGAAAGATCCTTTACCATTTTGCAAATAAGTATGCAGACTTTTTAGTTATTAATTAAAAGAGATGTGGCCACATTTCCAATCGTCAATAATTTAATAACTATTTTTTAAGCTATATATAACTACATATTAAGCGACTTTTACTTGACTTTTCTTCTCGATTTAATCTGATTAATCTTCACAATTTTTCGTTTCTAAAAGATTTCTATTCAGGTTTAATTATTTTCAGATACATTATTTTTTTAACATATCCCCGACGTTTCGCGCGACGTTTCGGCAAAATTACTTAAAAACACACCGGGTGTCGCGAAAGACTCGGTATCTGAAATTCGCTCGCAATCAAGGTTAGCGAATTTCCTTCGGGTACTTGTCGCACCGTCTGAACGCGAACGCGAGAAGGCACACATGAGAGAGAGAGAGAGAGAGAGAGAGACGCGTCCTCTGTCGCGCGTCTCCTATCTTTAGCTATTCCGCGGCACATCCGGAGCATAGGAAAATCGGCGTGAGGGACACTTCCTCCACGTCTCTCCTTACGAGACTCTCAACGTCTCGCAGCAAAGGAGCGCAAATACTCGCGGCGTCCGTGGAAGTGCCGGTGGGCGGGGAACGCCAACATTTTTGGTACAAAGACACCCACACTTCGCTCCCGTAGTAGTTGAAGGAAATGTTCTCGCAACGCTCGGCGGCAATGGCGGAAGTGGGAGGGGGGGTAGTAAGAGGTGGAAGCGAGGGGTGCAAACTAGGTCGGTGTGCGAAGGGTCGGTTCTCCGAGTACATACGCGACCGCACATACCATGCGGGAAACCGAGGCCCGTATCCTCGCGGTGTCCTTAGCGCTAAACGCACCGACGGCGGTCTGCTGCTTCTCCCGTTCTCCCGTCCCACCCCCTAGGTCGACGCGTGGGTGTTTCCGTGTTAACGGCACATGGCCGTCGCGGACTGGCGGTCCGTGATGCACGGACTCGCTACTCGCCGGCGCTTATTTAGCGAGGCAGCATCTCGCGGAAGAAGCGCCGCGCGAGACGGGACGATAAAACTACGCTGCAACGACGACGAGTGTCGCGTTAACTCTCGGAATGAACGCTTAATTGACGCTCGCGCGAGAGACGCGTATGCCCGTCTATTTGAGGTTGAGTTCACTTGAGTCTCGTCCGTTGAAGTTGACGCTTGGAACAAAAGGACGACGGCAGTGTGCGCGCGCGCGCGCATCTGAGACGTGCTCGGCGCTCCCCGGCTCTCGCGGAAACGTTAAAACGTCTGGGGAATGTGATTCCGATGCGAGGGATTGAATAAGTGAAACTTCAAGTCGAACGGTGAATGGCGTTTCGCGATACACGACGGCCGGATTTATTGATCACGTTGGAAGTAATTCTGTATTCCGACGAGGAGCAGCTCGCGAGTGTTCGCCGAGATATCTGTCGCGGGCTGTAGCTACTCGCGGCTAAACACCAAATCACGGCGGATGGCGAAAATAAATACTCGCGCGAGCGATGTATTCGTCGCTGCGTATTCGTTAACGCCCGGTGGTGTTCTCGCCGGAACCGTCGACGCCGAGATCGCCGTCGAAACGGCGAGCGCGCTCGTGAATCATTGAGCAGCCGATCGATAATTCGCGCGGCGATATGAGGGACGTCTATCTCGTCGTCTTCTCGCGGATGCGCTCTCGGCGCTACGAATCGCCCGATATCCGCGCACAATGACGCCCGCCGAGAGTGAGAGAGACAGAGAGAGAAAGAGAGAGAGAGAGAGAGAGAGGAAGGGGGAGGAGAGCTCGATCGATCGATTCGAGCCGAAAACGATAATGCGTCGCATAATAAATGCGTGGGGACGCGCGGCGGGCGGCGGCGGCGAACTCTCGACGGCGGCGGTGGCGGCGGCGGCGGCGACGTACAACGCGATTGATTTATTAGCTCCGACGATGTGTGTTACGCGCATTAAGGACCGACAAACACCGCTCTAATCCAATTAATCCGACCGTGACGATCGTGATTTCGCGTATGGCTGAGCGCGTCCGCGCGCGCATAAGTGCGCACGTTACACCGTGTCGCGTCGCGCGTAATTAGTTTCATTAGCGTTACACGCGTATCGGTATCGGCCTCGCCGCCTCTCCCGGTCAAATAAGCCCGCTGCCGTGTTTCGGCTTCAACAAGTGCGGTCGCAGCTGCGAACACGTCGTAAAACTCTGCTTTACGCGCGCGCACGCGCGGGTCCTGGGGCCGCTTGCGTCGCGAAAATTACAGGGGACGGGAAGATGGGCGGGCGGGAGGGAGGGGGAGAGGGAAAGTGAGAGGGGGGTGAGAAAAAGAGAGACGGAGAATCGGCGATCGGTGCTCGCGCGCCGCGCCGACTCGTCCGCCGCTCGTGCGAGTAGCGGAGGGAATAGAACCGGCGGTTAGGGTAATTAGTAAAGATAAACTTGTTAACGCGTCAACTTGGACGGAGAACTATTCGACAGTTCAGTTTCGAACTGGGACAACCCCCCCGATGTCACGGTGCGAGTGAGCGGGCACGCGTGCGCTCCACGGAAATGCGATGTGTTCCTTCTCCTTCACTCTATCTGTCTCTGTCTCTCTCTCTCTCTCTCTCTCTCTCTCTCTCTCTCTCTCTCTCTCATTCTTCCTAATTTCGAGACTCGTAACGCGCACGAGGGGAGGCACTTCGGCACTCTCCGATTTCACCGTTTTATTTCTATTCGTCGTTATCGGCAAACTTGTTGAAGCGCGTTTAATCTCGCCGGATGTGTTTCGAGTCGGTGTCGAGTCTCTCGCGTAGCTCGATCGACGTCGATCTCGGTGGCGTGCCGGCCGTTTGAAGGCCGCTGCAGGCCGAATTTTATTATGTTTTGACGAATCCTCGATTTGCGTTTAGTTAGTTATTCCCCGGCGCGCCGAGTGCTCGTTAATCGATAAATACGTGAGCGGCGCGGCGATACATGCGAATTTCGGCTCGTAGTGCTCGTAGATGAACCGATCGAGCGTTCGCAAGTTCGTTATGGGAAATATCGAATGCACGCGCGATCCCCCGGCAAGTTATTGAGAAAAAAAAAGAAAAAAAAGAAAAATGGGAAACAAAAGTGGATAAAGAAAAATCGACAACGCGGACGGTCGCGTTAAGAGCCCCGCCTCTCTCGACGCGCAGAGATACGCGCCGCCTTGTTTCGGCGGTTTCGAATATTCGTTCGGCGCGAATATATTCGCGCCGCGCGATGCCAAGTTCGAGCCCCGTCCGTAAACTGCGCCTTCGTACAGTTTCGATGGCGCGTGTGCGTTATCGTAACTTTGTCCCTCCATCGCCGGAACGAGATTTTCGCGCGTCGCCGTTGCTCGCGCCAGGGTTCGACACACCCGTGTATTTTGTTTCACGTCGCGGGCGGAAGGGGCGGAGGGAGGGGTATGTGTGTGCGCGCGCGCGCGCGCGCGGACGTTCCGTAAAATTTCGCCGTGGATCGGCCAAGTTTTCGCTAATTACGCCGCGCGGACAGTGATAATCAGGTTGGTGCGCTCATTTGCCGACGAATTAACTTCGCTAGAAAATTACCGACGCGCATCGTTCCGCTTTACAGCGCCGCGAGTCGGCGGCGTCTCTATGCGCGCTATGCGCTATCCTGTGGCCGGCGAATAGCCTGTAAATTTTACCGTACAATTTCCATAAATTATTAGTATGCCGATCGGATTAGCTTGTTAGTAGCTGCGTAATCGCATTCAGATTTATTCATTGACAATCTGACGCATTCGCGCTTTGTCGAGTGACGCGCGCTTTAAAATCGCCCGCCAAGTTCGCCGCACTCGCTCGCGAGCGGGCGGGCGCGGTGTGTTAATTTGACTTCAATTAGAGGCATTTTTGCGCGCGTAATAACTCGCACACGATGAATTAGACATGTGTAGCGCGTGTCGACGCCACGCGACCGCTTCATCACGCTTACCCGCGGCGCCGGATGCGCGCGCGCGCGCGCGCGCTGTTGTGCTGAACGGAGGATAAACGAAGCTGAAATTTCCATTTTAGATTAGAATTAAGTTAAACACGCGAGTTTGCGTAATTGCGTCGTTTGCCCCGTCGCCGGCTTCTTTTTCGGTCTCGGCGAAAGCGACGCGGATTTTCGGCGCGCGCGCGACTCGACTCGGCGGCGCCGTTAATTTTAGATAAGTCGCGATTACCGCCCTCTCTCTCCGCTCGCCGAAAAAGAGAATGCGAGCGGTAATCTCTCGTTGTTGCTTATTTAACCCGCGCCACATTCTAATTAACTCCACCTTGCCGCTTCCGGCGGTGAATACTCTCGTGTTGTAGCGCTTGAATGATTAATCCGGCAGTTGCGCTAATCCGCGCTACGGTCGGATTGATAATATAGCTTCGCAAACAATTTATGACCCGCGGCCCGTCAATTAATGCGAATCCCGCGGTCGAGGCCTACTACGCGCCCTCCCCCCGGCACTATTCCTCCCACGTCCTCCTCCTCCTCCTCCTCCTCCTCCTCCTCCTCCTCCTCCTCCGGCCACTGTTGGGTCGAGACACGTCGATAGGCGAACGCGAGCGAAAAACCACATCACCGCGGCGTTAATTTTATATCCGCGTGCGAAAGTACAAACTTGACAGCAACTAGAATTCTATCGGAAAATTATATCAGAGAGAAAGAGAGAGAGAGAGAGAGAGAGGGAGAAAGAGTTCATCGCCGGAGGGAGCGGCGCTGCCGTAACGTAATATACGATGCGATCGTCCGCATTTTGCGTAAGTACGCTCATCATCTCCCCCCTTCTCTTTGTCTCCATCGACATTGAAACGCGATTCTCGTGTTAGGCGAATCAAATTCGCTGTTGAATGGTCCGATGAAAAGCGTAAAACGCATGGAACGAAGAAATCGGGCGACGTAACCGCGTAATAACTCAACGTGCGTACGGCAACGTGTAGTTTTCGCGATCGCGAGTGCCGCAAGGTAACGGGATGCGCGAAGGGGACGCGAGCGTTCTCCTCTTGACCCGCGTGCACTTTGGACACTCGGCGAAAAGGGGGGCAGCAACGGGTCGCGACAACGAGGGCGGTGGCAGCGACGGGTTGGACATGCGCGTGTTACGTCGGCGGCATGACGCTCCCGCTCCTCCTTTACCTTTATTCCTCGTTCTTTTCCTCCTTCTCTTTTCTTCCTTTTGTTTTTACAAGCCCGAGACACTCCGCAAAGAGGGGGAGAACGGGGGAGAACGCGCGCGCGCGCGCACGCGGTTGCCGATACTCTGGATGGCTCAATTTGGCCCGGCTCTTCCGTGAGCTAACACGAGGGGAGTGCAATGCTATGTAACGCGAATGTATCGACGCGAGAAATCCACTTACCCAACTCGATACGCGATTCGGGCCCGGGCGTATCAAGTGACGCCCCGTTGCCGTATACGTGCGACTTACGCGACGCTCGCTTCCGCGTCACTCGATATACACCCGAGCCGATCCCCGACAGCGATCCCCTCCCGCTCTCGATTTTCGCGATTGATTTCGTTAGCGCGCCGCCAGACCGCCAGACTCGCTCTCGATCTCCTCCCGATCTCATTAATTCGCGCACGGAGTCGCGTCTCGCTCCGTCTCGCCCCCGCATCGCATTATTATCCCTCCGTGCGGGAGCGCCTCCGCGGAATAAAGGAGGCAGATGGCGGAGTCGTCCTGCCGCGGCTGGAAATTGTTCGCCCTCGCGAGACGCGAAGACGCGCGAGCGAGCGAGCGAGCGAGCGCTGCGATATATTGCGCGGGCGTCCGCGGGCGCGTTGAATGAATGGGAAGAAAAAAGAATAGCCTCCCTCTCGCTTTCACGGCGGTCGCAAATGAGACGCAGACGTACTCCACGGTGCCGTTAAACGGGGCTTATTAACGCGAGGCCTCGTGAAACAAGAATACCGACCGACGAAAGATACCCTTCGTGGCCCCCCCCCACCCCTCCCCCCGCCGCTCTCTGCCCCTCTTCTCGCTCCTGCGTCTTCTCCGCCCGCAGCTATCACACGGCTCTTCTGACTCCCCTCTTCGCTGTTTGCGAATCATTTTTCTCGGCGGAGGCTCCGTTAAATTTCCGCGGCTCGCGAGCGACGGACTCTGAGCAGCGCGCGCGCGGGCGCTCCACTTTCCAGCGGCGTTTTATACATTATAGCCGAGGAACTTCGTCAGTTATGAATGACGTTCCGCCAACTTTTCTAAAGACACGGCGGACGAGCGGTTTGGAGGTAGGAGAGCGAGATCGTAAAGGAGGAAAGAGCGGAACGAGAGAGGGAGAGGGAGAGATCACGGCCGAGCTAAATACAGCCGCGAAATAACTCGCCGGGCGAGAGAAACGCCGCAGCTACAAAGGGCCCACGGTAAATAATTTGTTTCCCTCTTCAACCGTCTCTCTCCCTCCGTCCCTCTCCTCTTCCTTCCCCTCCCTCCTCCTTCATATTCTGCTCTTCTCTTTTATTCCTTTCTTTATCGGAGCATCCAGCTTGTTTCGCGTCATTCCCGCGGATTTAACGCGAAATTGCGTACACATGCGAGATATCATATTAATGTAGCGCGCTTTCTACGCGCATTCCCCCCGGGAGAGTAATGCGCGCAACGCGCCGGCGGAAACGTATTAAAAATAAGCGCGCGAGCGATCGAGCGCGCGGCGAACGCTAAATTATTTAGCTTCTGCGAGCATGCGCGCGCGCTCTTCGGCGAGAAGAAGAGAGCGAGCGAGGGGGAGGCGGAGGAGCATTTCTACCCGCCGATAAATGCACCGAAATCAAATTACGTCATCAATAATGCCCGTTCCGCGGCGTGCTTGGACGGGGTCGACTTTATCACGGCGGCGAATCCGCGTCTACGCCGCGCTGAGTGTCCTCGATTATACCGAGGGTGCTCGAATTTTCCCCGGCTGACCTAGAATCGATCTGACGCTTAATGTTTGTTATTTAAATTCGCGATGCTCTCTCTCTCTCTCTCTCTCTCGTTCTCTGACCAGCAACGCAAGTCGTCGGTGATCCCCAATCGGCGCGGATTTCATTCCTCGCCCTCGACTTTGCAGCGCCGCTGTCGCCGCCAATCGCAACGGTTCGATCACTGACGAGTGGACGACGACGACGACGACGACGACGACGATGATAATGATGAGGTGATGATGATGTTGCATCCCCTCAAGCGGATGATCTCGTTTCTACCGTTTGCCGAATGCCTTCGCGCACCCGGTTCCAACAGTTCGATCACGGAACCCGTTCCAATCTTTTATCCGAGTCTCTAATCGGAAGTGCGCGCGCGAGAGAGCGGCTACGATAAACGCGCAGGAGACCGAGCTCTGGGCCGGAGTTCCTTCGTTTTACACTACGCTACGCGCGTTTTTAGGTATTCCCCGGTGTGCGCGCGCGCGCGCGTCTGTGTTTCTTCTGGCAATAAACCTTCGTGCTTGGCGCGAGGCGCGCGCGCGCTTCGTTTCCCCGCGGAATCGTGTAACGGAAGCGTACAGTTCGACGTGTAAATCTTGAACGCGCGTGAACGCGCGCGTGGCGTTCCGAGGGAGGCTCGAATGGCGTGCTCGTAAAGAATCTCCGCACTAGACCGCTCCTGATGTTCTATAATATTCTATAATTCCGTTGGCGCGGCACTGCCGCGGAAAATTAAAGCGAGAGATCCCCCAGGAGAGGGAGAGAGAGAGAGAGAGAGAGAGAGAGAGAGAGAGAGAGAGAGAGAGAGAGAGACTCCCGGGCAGGCCATCGAGAGAGACGCGATCTCGCGTGGAAACGTTTATTATTTTAATTGACCAAATTTAAATAATTCGTCACGAAATTGTTTTTCGACGTTACCGATCGGGTGACCTGATAATTTTGCATTTAACGTCATCACCGTTACGTATCAAGAAGCAACGTAAACTGGAACGGCATATAAATATTAAATTAGCATTCTGTTTTGCGCCGTAATCAACGGGAGATTTTTTCCGACGTTCTTCACTGACGCTGTTTGTTCCACTTTTAGTTATAAAGTATAAATTAATATAAAGTATAAATAAAGTATAAATTAATTCGCAAAAACGATCTAATCGTGCATTGAGGCTATATATAAATATCAAATCGTAATCTCTGTGCTCACTCTGAAACCTGTTTAATCCAAAGCTCGAAAAGAAGGCGATCGATGTTTTGAATCATATAACCGTGAGATTAAACGATCGTATCAAAGATACAAGTAAGGTCGCCAGATGTCCTCCTTTGGGAAGGACTGTCTCTCTAGCCGAAATTTTCGTGTTCTGCCAAGAACGCTATTTATCCTTGCCTGCCGCATCCAAGTGTCTTTTGCTTGTCAAATGTGCTGCCACAGTGATTTATCATAGTCACTATCTAGTAACTCGCTCGTAATAGTGCAAAATATGTGCAATAATTTATCTCAAAGCATTAATATATATTTACTTTTGAGTATTTTTATAAAAAATATACATGTGTAAAATATACACAAGGTGTCCCATTTTAAATGAGCCAGGCAAAAATCTTGGAAAATATGAAAGATACTAACAAGGAAGTGTTGCATAAAAAACTGTACAATTTTTGTTTAAAAAATTTTTTCTTATCTGCGATAATTATCGAGATAGTATAAAGGGGATGAAACTTTGAGGCACAGTTTCGCCCCTTAAACCTGAGCCATTGCCGATAAAAAAAATGAGGCTCTTATTTTTGGCTACTTTACAAATATATCAAGTTTCGTCAAAATCGGAGATACACACTTCGCGGATGTTCCTTGTAAGAAACGTTTCAGACAAAAATTATATAGTTCTAAAGGAGACATAAAACAACTATATCATTTTGTTTACAAATGACTGTGGTCACTTTCGAGATATTCATGGATTATTACTTTTCTTAAATAGAAACTCCAATTTTTCATTACATCCTCTTTTTCTACCAATTAATTTAAATAACTTTTGTTTAAAACATTTTTTTTATGTGCCTAATATTTTTTCAGGATGTTTAAGGAAAACTTTTTCAATCCTTCAATTTTCTTCGCTCAATCCTTCAATTTTCAATTTTTCAATATTTAACTTACAATATCTCGCTAGCTATTTGCCGGAAGAAAAAGTGAAATGAAACTTTTTTACTCTATTTGGTATCAATAATATATTATTGCAATAGCGTCCTGGCTTTTGTTAACGTTCGTTTGACGATTTTGAAACTTCCAAAAATCGATAAGTTAAAAAAATTTAGGGCACTATTGCAGTATATTCTTGTGAAACCAGATAGAATAAAAAAAGTCTAATACCACTTTTTCTTCCGACGAATAGTTGAGAAGATATCTCCAAAAATATTAGGCAAATAAAAAGAATGTTTTAAAAGTTGTTGAAATTAACTGGTAGAAAAAGATGACATAATAAAAAATTGAGATTTCCATTTAAGAAAAGTAATGATTAGTGAATATCGCGCCAATAACGTGACGCCATCCATAAACAAACTTTTATACTGTTAAAATAGTGTCCTAACTTTTGTTAGCTTTGTGACCTTTGGAAGTTTGGAAATCAAGTGACCGGTGTGAGCTGAAGAGAACCAACGTGGGCTTTGGCTACTCGACGCTCTCAGGTGCGAGTTCGAAGGTGGGCCGAGAAAATTCGTGACGTCACAATAGTTTGTCGCGTGTCGCTGGGACTTTTTTACGCGAAGATACCGACGAACGACGAAATTGTCAGATAGGGGATCAAGATGAGATCGCCGACAATGTAGCGCGCGCAACGTTCTCCCGAGTCAAGCGAGGCTGCCGATCGACGAGGGAGGGAGGGAGGGAGGGAAGAGGTGTCAAGTCGGCGGCGGTGCGGGTGTACTACAATGTGCTTACGCGCGCACCGCCGGTCTATGCGACAAAGGACCGTGCGCCGCCTTTGAAGGCTCCGAACCCCCGCCTCCCCCCCCCTCCCTTCGTACACCCGTATCTCGGCGGAAAATCAACGCGCGAACGCGAAACGAACGCTAATCCGCTCGGCGTCTCGCGCGGCACGCGTTCGCGTTGGATTGCGTGCGCTCTCCGAGCGACACGAGACTCACCTGTGCGATCGCGACACGTGATGCGCGCGCGATATGCCGTTGTAAAGAGACGCCGGGATACATTTAGCAAACAGAGATTGCCGCCAGCGTTCATCATATAAAGAGCCAAATTTCGTGCCAAGTGTCTTGCTCGCGAAATCTTCGTGCACGCGGAGAACTATTCGGTTGATCTAATTGCATTTTGAGTTACGACTTAACCGAAAGTTCCCGTTCCTCGGGAATCTACCGAAAATTTCGCAGCAACAAGCGAGAAATCCCGTTAGAAGGTTTCTGATGTCTCGGAAAACATATTCGATCTCCTGAATTGGACATTAAGTCTTACACACTGAGATGGATGAAAATTCACCCGGTATTTTTTAACTGTCGCCGCTAGATAGCAGCGCATTACACAGCGGAGTCCTGCTAGGATTTATAATGTTCATAAATGCCTTTACACCATTATGCTCGAATAAGAGAAATTTTTTCACAGTGAAGGGTTATCATTTTTCTTTTGAAAAATTCTGTATGACTCAAAACGGTTTTTTATCAAATATTTACATACGGTTCATGTATACTAAAAACAAAAGTAATGAAAAAACTTTGGGTAAAGATCCACCTGTGTGAGTAACAAGAGATAACAAAAACATCCCAGTGTCCAAGGGTCAATGTTAATGCCAAAGGTACAAGTTTCGTTCCTCACAAAGCTCTCTGTTTACGCAGGTGAAGGGGGAAAAGCGATTGCGCGGCCGGGTTGAAAATCGCATCATTAGCAGCGTTATTCGGCTTCTTCGGACGAAGCAACTCTTTTCGGTCGCGGCAACTGAAATCCGAATATTGTTCCACGCTTTCTGCGGGAGTAGCCGAATATTCCGCCGCGGTAACTATATCTTCGAGATGGAAAATTTGAGTTTCTTCAACCGAAAGCAGTTGCTGACGCGAATGGTTCTTCGGTTTGCGAAACAGAATTTTCCGTTACTGCAGCCGAACCTCAGCCGTGTAACAGGAAATTTCTACTTGTCACTACAGAATATCTTTATGCCCTCCGCCGTTTTCCTCGGCGGGGATGCTGTTCTCTCGCGCGATTCAGAAATCTCAACTCTTTTCATTACGCCGACGACGTCGAGCACTGCGCGCAAAATTCGCTGTCGGCTGATGTACACCAGTGAATTTCGGAATGTACTCGTGTTCGGCTTGGTGGGGGAGAATTCGTTTTCCAATTTTCCAAGATAATTCTCTCATGCTGCCTGTTGGACGGACACGCGTTCTGAGATTCGGATGAAAAATTACGGACTATCTTCCTGTCCGCGAGCGATCGCGGATACGCGGCTGAACGGCGATCGACAGCCGGCCCGTTGGGCCTGAATTTTCGGCCGACTGAAATTTGACGACTGGTCCGATATCGAGCATCCGGCGGCATCCGGCATCGACCGGATGCGGAGCCGATCGTAAAATCCAACATGGCTATTCGATGAAATTCCGGACGGGTACTTGAACGGATTCCGCCGTTCGTTCGATCGCATTCGAGGGAGCGGAAAGCGCCGGCGATACATTCCAATTCCGCGGAGAGTAATCTCTTATTGAAAAGATCGACATGATTACAGTCCCGTGTTTAATTTAGGAGCGATTCGGACTGCTCTGGAGATTTGCCCCAGAGTGCGCGCCGACGGACCGCGCGTGTCCTCGGTTCCCTCGCATTCTCTCCCTGGCTCGCTCGCTCGCTCATTGCGCTCGCAACGCAGTCGTCGTCTCGGAGCCGATACGCCGCGTTATCGAGCGTGTAATTCCCCCCGTACGAGCGGACGAGACGTTATCGGGAGAATCTAACGATCCGATTCGGCTGCGATGTCGTTACATCGATATCGTCCAAGGTATTCCGCCGTTCCGTTCGTGGAATTCTACTTCCAGTAACGTGGCTGAAAATTTTAAGCTTCCGCGAGAGAAGAGTTTATCAACGGCTCCCCCCTCCCCTCCCTCCCTGCCTGCCGCTCGAGACATTTATCGAGAATGGCGGCTCCGTAATTTGACGCGCGCGCGCGCGCGCGCTTCTGCAACGGATATATAATTTACGAGCACTCATTGCAATTGCGCGCCGTATAATTTCGCGTTACGTCGAACAACTAAATATCCTCCGAGCTTCTTGTCGTACCGCAAGGTATTCTTGAGAGGGAAAAAAGATAAGGGTTTTCCCCCCCGCGATGCATTTTCCGCCCTTGGTCTTTTTTTTCGTGCCGGAGAGAGAAAGAGAGGGGACTCCTCTCCTAGATCCTTGCGGCCCCACGCTGTCTTAACTCTTGTTAGACGGTAACTGCGCTCCCCCTCCTCGTCATTCGTCCGCCTCGTATTCTTTTCTCCGTCCTTTCTGTCGAGTTTACATCGCTAACGAGGAGGCGCAGCGGAGATACTCTCTCCTCGGGCCGAGTACGGACGTGTCGCGAATCCGTCATTATTCACGGATCCTTCTCGGACAAGGAAATATTATCCCCCGCCTCTCTCTCCCCTTTTCATCCTCGCCCTGTCTCTATTTCTGCGGTTCTCCGTCTCTCTTCCATCCGATCGCTTGTTACGCGACGGCGGCTCTCAAAATTCGACCAGAGGGATGCTTCTCCCCTCTCGTTAGCCTCCCTCCCCCCCTCTCTCTCTCTCTCGCACCGCGAATAATTATTTCCCGAGACGCCTGGTTTCGAATCCGATACCGGGTGGGTGGCTATCGATCCCCGGCGATGTCGACTCCGCCATTGGCGGCAAACACGCGCACCCACCGTGGTTTCTCGAACTCGCGACAGACTTGCCGCCGCGTACGAACCGCGTGGCTCGCTTACTCACCCGCGGAGCAAAACACGCAGGACTTGCGAACCTCGAGTCGGCTTAAATCAGAATAATATACATCCCATTCGGCCGCGTTTGAATTGCCGCCCTCGAGCGCCACTCCGAGACACCCTCCAAGGCTCCGTCAAGCCCGCCGAGTTTGCGTCAACTCCCCGCTGAATGTGAAATCGTATCTAAAGTGGATTACAATTACATCGAGTTACCAGCTTGATCCGCTGGCTGCTGCTGGCTGTCTGAGCAGCACTCGGCGTGTATCGGTCCGCTAATGTCCCTCGTGCCGGCGCATTTCGGTGCCATTACGGACGGAGAATCTCTTTCGACGACGGATTTGAATTTTTCACCGGCTTATTTCTCTCACAGCCGTTATCCTGCGTGTACCGTTATCCTCCGCCCCCCTCTCCTCTTTCTCTCTAGCTGCTCCGTCCAGTGCTCCGTGCTCTACCGTCGGCACTCGCCGTCCTTTACTCTAGCTCTACCTCTACCTCTCTCTCTCTCTCTTACGCGCGCGCGCGCGCACTCGGCCTCGTGGGATATCTCGCCCAAGAAGCCGCGTGTTTTCCCAACGAAATTGAAGTGCAGTCGACAGGCGAGGCTAACGCGAGCGTAAAGGGACGTCCGAGGCCGGGATGGGAGTTCTTCTTCACCGGGCTGGCTTATTTCTCGCGCACTCCGTGGCGCCCGCTCCGCGTCCCATTCTCCGATGCAAATCGAGAGACGCGTCGCGGAGATCCGAGATTTCGCGTTTAACGCAGCGCCGGCCGCTCCTGCGCGTCCTTCGTGCTTATTAAAAAACGGGCTTTCGCACACGTCCGGATGCCTTCCAGATTGGCCCCCGCGGAGTCGAGAGGTCGAGTCTACTTCGCTCCGAAGTCGCGAGTGTTTCCATTCTCCGCCGTCTGCCGCTTCCCTCCAACGCGGCAGCGCACGACGACGAGTTCTTTCAGTTTCGAATTCGTTTCGAACATGTTTCGAATTCCACTTTACTTCGACTGTCTGTAAGTCTGTCAATTCGATTATATAAGCGCTGGTAATCGGCGGCGGTGACGGCGACGAAGCTCGTTTACCTGCCGACTCCTCGCTTTAAACTCTTGCTCGGCCGCGTCGCGAATATCACGGATCAGCCAGGCTTGTCATATTTACCGGAGCTTCAAACGGCCCTGTCAACCTCATCTCCTCTCCCCTCTCCCCTTTTTAACCAGAAACCCGTCCGATCCGGGAATCTCGCGACGTTTGCTCGCCACGCGCGGCCCGCCGGTGGTTGTTTAAACGCGAGTGTTATCTCTCCTGAAAGTGCAACTCGGTATGAAAGAGCCGCGGCGCGTTTTTGCAGCGTGGTTTCCAGTTGCGATAAAACGTCGCCCGGTATAACCTGGGCTCTAACTAGCTCGACGCTCTCGTTCATTACCCGTGGTTGAAGCAGCGGCTCGAGCACTCGACTGTTCCCTCTCGTACGCTTCTCTTGTACGCGTCGTGCATGCGTGCGTGCGTGCGTGCGTGCGTGCGTGCGTGCGTGCGTGCGTGCGTGTTTGCGTCGAGAATGAGAATCGGACGAAGCTACGGGGGGGCGAGGGGGGAGCCGTTAAAAAATAATGCCTGGGGTCGGACTCGCCCCGGTGCCACGGCACCCCAGGCACGTGCGAAACTTTAATGACCCTCGGCCGACGCGAAAGGGCCCGAGACGGCGGCGGGCCCGGCTATCCCTCTCCGAGTAGTCCACTCGTGCGGCGTACCGCGGCGAGATAATCCATACTTCCGAGGGCGAGGAGAGTCGACGGCCAATCGCCACGATCGCGCGATTGGCACGCCGCTGAGAGGTCGGAAATTAGGCCTCCCGCATTGCCGCGGCCGTGTGGACGGTGCGTATGTGCGTACGTGCGTGCGTGCGTTCGTGCGTGCGTATGTGCGTGCGTGCGTGTGTGCGTGCATGCGTGCTGACGTGCTCATGTAACACGTGCTGGTCACGCGCGTTGACAGGACGCGCGACTCGACTGACACCGCCAGTCGACAATGCGATACGCTTCCTTAATCGGATTTGAAATGATGTCGCCGTTCCTGGTGTCACTCCTCCTCCCCCCCTCCTCCCTCGCTGTGATGCACCGAGCTGCATTTTCTTTTTTTGTTTTTCGGTCGATCGCCTTTTCGCGAGACCAGCTGCGAGCGCTGTTACATTCGGCATTCGCAAATGTAATGGGAAAACTGGGTTCATTAATAAACTTGATTGGTGGACACGTGCTGACGAGAGAAGTTCGTTAAAGGAAATGTGATTCCAGCAGCTGAGAACCCCGGTAGAGACCGAGAGGGAATTTAGATCTAGATGAGTCGGGAGCGTTTCAGGTACTAAACTGCTTTTTCTCCATGTCGTTAGCTCGGACGTGCAAAGATATGATTCAAGAGGTTGCATCAGAACCGTAAGTTTTATGCCTAAAAATGGCCACGGGTGCTGTGCTACGAAAATATCCCAGGGATTATATACAGATTATATATAGGGTGTAGCCTAGGATGTAGCCACAGCTAATGGAGGCATTAGGACAAACATAAAAATCCTATGGCGTTTTATGATATTCGCAATAATTATCAAACTATTAATTATAGAGTCTGACGATGAGAGCATGCGACGAGATGGTGTAGGAGGAACATCCAAGACGTTTTACATATCTCGCAGGATGCAGAATGCAAGCCGCAAACGCAAACGCAATATGACATTAACTCACGCAAAGCTCACGTCGAATTTGCGCTTCACGCGGCGACGAGTTGATTCAGCTTCAACTTTCTACGAATGCGTTACTTCTGCGGCTGCGTGTTGCTTGCACTGGCCGATCAAAGTCGCTCAATAAAGTCATGCGGGTTGCTTTTGTCCTCAGCGGTAACAGCAGTCGAGGTGAGCGTGATTATACAGGGTGTCCCAAACAATGATGCCAGAGGAGTTTGTGAGAGCATAGAACGGATTAAGGCAAACGAAAAAGTCCCATACCATTTTACGATATTTGCGATAGTTATCGAGTTATTAATTATAAAGCTGACGAGTGAGCACGTGCCGTGATGAATGATTGAAGGAGCGTTACAGCTGTTTGGACAATTGCGGTCCAATCGTCGGTCTAGCGGCGATTGTCGCCGGCGTGCAGAGAAGGGAAGGACAATGCTATACGGCTATACGCGTTTTATTTCGCCGCCCCTACGTCTCCCCGCGCGCCGGTAACGATTATTGGGCCGCGCTGTAACCGGAATGACTATAACGCTCCTCCAATCATTCATCTCGACGCACGCTCACTCGTCAGATTTCTATAATTATTAGGTTGATATAAAAATGATTGCGGTCTTTATCATTTTAACTTTGGTCCCGATTTTTTTTTTTTTAGTTACCGTTATCTTTTCCAGAATTCTATCTTGTAGGAATAAACAATCTTGTTCCTGCCGTTGGGAGAAATATGATCCTTATTTTGATTAATAAATATAATTTGTAACTGATATGTGCGTCTTTATACTCGATACACTGAGAGAAAAGTATATGATATTTGGAACTATAATGATATAGTAAAAATGATATTTCGGACTAAATTATAGTCCGAAATATCATATTTATAGTAAGTATTACCATAATATCGGTAATAATTACGATATATGTATAGTACAACCAACCATATAATATTTTCACTAAGAATTATAGTAAGTTAAACTAAAATTATTGTATGGATACAAATCCATAAAATGGTAGGTAAAGTAACTCTTTTATATGGTCAATATTTGCCAAATATTTGCTAAATGATGACAGATGTAACTATATGAATATTAAATCTCACTATATTTGTGAATGAGAAATTACCATATATGTGGTAAAAGTAAGTAAACAATTATTTAAGACAATCATTGACTATATATTTGTGTTTATTCTACTATATTTTGCAGGTTCCCCACCAACTATAAAAATATGGTTGGCGCCAAAATGAACTATAAAATATAGTGAGATTATAGTTAATTCAGCTATATTTTTCTATCAGTGTACGTAAAAACCGCAATTATTTTTGCACCAACGTAATAATAACCCGATAATTATCGCGAATATCGCAAATAGGACTTTTGTGTTTGTTTTAATCAGTTCTACACCTTCATTGGCTATGTCTACATGAGTTATCAAACACCCGCGCTGTCCGGCGTGTATGGCATGTTTGAGATGTGTGTTGTGATATACTCGAGTCTCAGAAAACGAATTCACATCGAATGAAAAAAATTCGTAACGCAATATCGATCTCTTTTTACCGTCCGACTATTAAACCACGTACGATGACAGTCGCGAGCAGACTGGACGACGTTTTGTACGAATATCGGGAGATCTGACTCCAATCAGTCAGCATCGCGGTAAATATTGGTTATCTAAAAATGACTTTGATCATTTGATTTCCTGAGAAGAAAAACGCGATACGGAAGGAAAAGCTACGTTTGCGCGATTCTAGACACTCACACACTCTCTCATGACGACCCGCAGTCGCGTCGCTGGCACAACATTAGCGACTTTCCCGCGTCTCGACGTCGACATCCGTCGAAATACAACTGCCAATCTTGGCAAATCAAATTGGCTCGCCCGTCACTCGTATCATTTAACCGCGCGCGCGTGCATCGTTTCGCGTCAGTTAAATTAACTGACGGAAGATGCGCGCGCGTCCATCGTGATAGACATCGACACGCAGGAGTGGTCCGATCTTAATACAGGGACGGTCGTGCGTTTAATTGCCATTTCACGAGCTGTTCCGTCTTTCTTGATAAGCAATTCGCTCACCGGTCACGGACATTCGCACGCCATCGTTTAACTCGCGAAATGGCTGATCCTTCTCGCTCCTGTTCTCTTTTCCCTCTTCACGTTTACCCTCTCTCGAATGCACGATAAATATATACATATATATATATATATCTCTCTCTTTCTCTCTTCCCCCCCCCCTCTCTCTCTCTCTCTCTCTCTCTCTCTCTCTCTCTCTCTCAAGTTCTGCCGTACTGCTCTCTTCTCTTTCTCTTTTTCTCTCTTTCCATTCGGTAGCCGGCGAAAACGCTTTCCACGAGAAGTTCCATCCGCGCGCAAGTTTGACGGGCGAGTCGTAACTTCGGACGCGTTCAATATTTTCGAATCTGCGCTCGGAGAAACTTATATACGTGATTTGTGGAGGTAACCCTCGAGCGACGATGGTAGTGGTGGATCAAATAAATCGACTTGGATGAATTTTTTAGCATTCGCCGAATAATCGCAGTTTTCTCGGGCAGGTCGACGCGGCTCCCGGTTGCACCTCACGGACGGACTCGATTCTCGCTGAAATATCTGGTTATCGGTTTTGCGAAGAGATCGTTGTTAAATTCACGAGTCGCGTTAACGAGAAGGCAACCGCCTCCCGCTGCCCGCTCAGCTTGTATGGCACGTGTCGCATTACTTGTCGACGTCGCGGCAAGTGTAATTGTTAGGTGCGCGACGGTCGTCCGTTTGCGCGGAGTCTATGTTATTAGTCCGACAACAGATCGAAATAATGATTGTCGAGGCGCGACGGTTAGGGGCAGAATGATTTAAGTCGCCGCCGGCTTATGTACGTATTCCGCGGTACAAGTTTTTGTGCTCCGCCGGTAGCAGCGTGAAAGCCGATACATGTCCGTGGCTTGTATTTTGTATCGGCTTTCACGAATATCAGGGCGTCTCCCGTTGCTCGAAACTTGACGTTAACCGCAAATGGCTGGCAGATGCGAGCTTCCACGAGAATTCGTCGGAATACGGCGGGATACAAAAGGCGCAGAGAAAAGGACGAGAGCGGAGCGAGGACGAATTTCCTACGATAATGGGACTCCTATTGCGTGTCTTTTCAATCGGGGAGTTTCACTGATCCTATCGGAGAGAGAGAGAGAGAGAGAGAGAGAGAGAGAGAGAGAGAGAGAGAGAGGAGGGGGAGGAAGGGAGAAAGAAAGAGACTCTGCACGACGCAAATTGTACAGTACAAAATTACATGCTCGTGGTCAACACGTACCGACGTGTATTCTCTCCACGAGTCAACGCATCTCTCCGGGCAACGGGAAGATCTCGACAGCTCACGACAGCGGCGGCGCGCGATCAAGTGGATGGCACGTAGAAAAACGCGAGCAGTAAGGAAATCGAGCAATCATAGGCGAAATGTAAATATAAGCGCGCTTACGTTCTCTCAGCTATTAGCGTACTCGAGCGGCATGGGTTTTAATCCATCCGGGGTGGATTAACCTTGCTGCTCTACTCGAGTCTATTTGACCCGAAATCGTTTTTATTTCCTTTTTATATTTTTATGTGATGAGTGAGCGCTCTGATATTTTATAGCCAACGTAACTCAAGAGCATGAAATTTTAACTAAAACAATTTTTACTATTTTTCCGTCCTTTTGTTTTTTTATTTCTATTATTACATGAAGTTTTCGGGTCAGAATGATCCGATGGAAAAAATTAGTACTTTAGTAATATCAATTTGAACTTAATAATGTTTTATTATAAAACAGAACATTATCAGCTTGAGTACCAATTATTGTGTTATAGATCAATATTTTTAATAAAAATTCAGTTATTGTTTTCAGGAATATTGTCGAACATTGTAAGAAAAGAACAATTTTCAGTATTTTCAATGAATTTCAATAAACCCTAGTCGGAATGGAAACAAATTTACTAAAAGAAGATTATTTTTGGAAGGATTGAGGAAGCGCTCGCGTAATATTTTAATAAAAGTCCAAAAAGCAAATCAAGCCGTTGCTTCGATCTATTGCGTCGATTAATACTAAGCGTGCTTGTTGTAATTTGTCCCATCAATAACAACAAAACAAAATATTTGGTGTAATGATTGTAAATCACACACACGTTACTTTTGCCCAAATTGTATCAAATAATAAAAAAGTATTTCTCTTGGTTTCTTAATGAATTTTTATTTCTATTTTTATTTTTATTTTAAAAATTTTAATAATAATGATTTATGACATTCCGTTTTATTTGTATACAACTCTGCAAATGGATAAAATAATAAAGTCATATTGACTCGAGTAGTACGACCATGTGATAAACAGTCAAACAGAATAGCAGTGTTAAATTAAATTTAACCGAAGAAAAATGTTATGATTCTTGATTAGGTACTAATTATGTACAAAGTAAGATTAAGATTTTATCGTAACGACAAGGACTTGACTGGCTATCGCGTGGACAACTTTTGATATAATTGAATATAATATTCATATATAATGCAGGATATAATAGTGAAGTACAAGTCCACTATTTATATCTGATGATTTTCTGCGAGAAAAATGTTATTTTTCAGATACAAATTTACATGAAAAATGGAGAAGAGATGTGTTTTACTTATGAGTAACTGCTTTTTCTATCTTCGTTAAAATATCGGGCAACCTTATAAATATATTTCTTTTGTTTTCTCCCTTGTTTTATCGTGTGAAATTAAGATATTTATCAGTAAACTTACCGTCAATAAAAGTAAAATTTTCTTGTGCAACAGATATATTAGTGAGATTAAAACGTGTTCTCTAAGGAGAATCTCGAGTTGACAAGCTTCTTGGCTCTGATTCGTCAATTCGCAATTGTCGCACGGTCAAATATAGCTTGGCTTTTGCTTTCTCATCCAGTAACCCAACAGAGAACTTATAGCGTCATTAATCCCCCCTCTCTCCGTAGACTAAAACTCGTGCCACACTCGAGTACGCTATATGACTGCTTGATTTGCTCGTTGCTCACATCTTAGCGCTCACGTTATTCCACGGGCCTGATGCTCTCGCGCGTGCAAAATATAATAACGATCGATCTCTCTCCTCCGGCCGTCCGGCCAGCCAAAGACGACGAGATGACGAGACTTCCAAAGTCGAGTTTAATCACTGACGTTTAATGGCGTCGCGCCATCGGACAGCCTTATTAAATCTCTCCTCTCCTGGCCAATTACTCGCTCGTGCTTTTTTTTTTACCCTGCGGCGTTCCCCGGTGGCGGATGCGAGCGGGGGCGGGCGGGGGTGAACGAACACAGACGGATGGCCCGGCGAATCTGTCGCGAGCCTCGAAATCCCTAATCCGTCCCGGCCCCGAATCCGCCCTGGGATCTTCAACTTTGCGCGACGCGCGATTGGAATCGAACGGCTAATTTTGGAAAGCGATAACCGAGTGAGCCCGGCAGTTGATGGGAGTTACGGGACACACTCGGCCCGTTTAATTTCGAAGGCAATCAGAGAAAGAGGACGGGGTGTGGTGCCTCTATCTAGCCGCCCGTCGATCTATCCCGCGTCCACTCGGGGTCGGCTTCCTCTCCCCCGTCGCCCTTTCTCTCGATCTGTCTCTCTCCCCCCCCCTCTCTCTCTCTCTCTCTCTCTCTCTCTCTCTCGGTGCATGTCACCCTCCGCGTTCGTCTGATCTCTCTATATCAGCTGTATGCCCATCCATCTGGCTTCTTCTCCGTCCTCCTACCCTCTCCCTCCTATCACTCCCCCCGCGGCCTCGTATCCCGGTCAAGCGAGAGACGAATGTAACGGCCGACAGCATGACGTTAATTCGTTTCTACGGCAAGACGTATGATGCCTCCGATAATGGCCTGCTTCGCTATTGCGCCCGCTCATTGGCGGCGTTGCTCTCTGCTGTTGCTGTATCTCTGACCTGAATTGCATGCACCGGACACGAGGGTACCGCTCGCAGTCGCACCGGAATCGATTGGCATTGATACGCTCCGATGATGAGCGACCTACGAGCAATGCGTGAATAGACAAGATGACTCGATGACTCGATGAGCCGCGAGAACGTAACTTTCGAGTCTTGTATCGAGCGAAAACACGCGGATGTGTACACAGCACCGGGGGAGGGGGAGGGGGCGGCGTATACCGCCAGCCAGGCAAATATTAAAATAACATTGAACTCGCGAGCGATTCGCGGACTGTTTCTAAATGTTAGTCGAGAAATATTCGCCGCGTCGTCCGTCGCGCCGGCGGCGACGGCGGTGGCTCGCGGACTCGAATTACATAAATCGAACGTAGGGTGTCGGCGGCGACGGCAGCGGTAGCGGCGGCGGCGGCAGCGGCAGCGGTTGACATTGAGCGGTAATCGAATGTGCGCAAAGCCCGAATAATTATCGCTCGCGTTCCAATAAGTGAGGTCCGATTGCGGCCGTTTAATCACATTTAAATATATGGCGCAATCAGCCGGATTATAACCGCTCGCTGTGTTGCGGCGCTCTTCTCGAATCGTATTGTTATTGAAATTCGTTGCGCGGGTAGTCGGCCGGGGCGGCGGGAGGGCAGGCGCGTACGCTAGATTTTAGCGGGCGATTATACGCGGAGCGCGACTTCACTGGTCGAACAGTCGCCGTCGCTGATTTCCCGTTCGGCCAGCCGTGCGGTTTCTTCGGGGTCGCGATTCGATGTGTCAAGCACGCTCCCTATCTGCGACCCGGATCGCGCTCGCCGGATGCGCTCCAATCGTCCGCGTTGAGTGACATCGGGATATGGGATCGTCCGATAATCGCTCTTTTAATTGTACCGCGCCCCTTTGTCCCCCCCCCCTCTTCCCGCTCTTGCGTACCGATCGATCGTCACTGTCGCGATCCCACGAGGTCGCGCGCGGCGTTGGAGGCTGCGTGCTCGATATGTATTTGCAACTCGACGGCCGTCATCCCGCGCGTATGTGCGCTCGCGGGAAATAAACGATATCGACATTTCGGGGAAACTAGGTCTGACGCTCGGCAAAGTTCCGTGTCACTTTTTGCGCATTTTTTTACGACTGCGCGGCGTCAGAGGGAGAGACAGGTCGGCAAGTATCGAGGAACTTGTTAAACGCGACTGATCTTTCAGTTTTCTTTCTCTCGCCACCTCTCCTCTCTCTCTCTCTCTCTCTCTCTATATATATATATATGAGATATATACATACATGTACATATAATATATATATCTCTCATGCCATATGGTGCATTAATATGACGCGTTTAATAAGTCCCTCGCTGCAGCGTATGCACGGCGCAGTCGGTGGCGGTGCACAGTTTATATGTGACCCGAATTGCACGCACCGGATTCGAGATTGCTGCGATCGGCATTGAGTGCCCCGGAAATTCCTGCTTATTACGCTCGGGACCTAGCGAGGCGTCCATTAATGTTTCGCTTTGCGGATATTAAACGCGATTATTTCATTGTCCAGAGCGCTCGACGCGAGAAGAGAGAGAGGGGGGGAGGGAGGGAGGGAGGAAGAGAGAGAGAGAGAGAAAGAGAGAGAGAGAGAGAGAGAGAGAAAGGAAGAGAGAAATCGGTAAATTCAAGCTGCGGAAAAAAGCTACGACCGAAACGCCCGTACGTCACCGCGTCCGACTCGTCGCTGCTATATGCAGCTCTTCACGCTTTAATCCAAGGATCGACGCTGACGCGCCAACGCCGCCGCTGGCGAGCGCGCGAAATGTCGCGTGGTGAGCCTTGCGCGGGAACGACAACCGATGGATAATTAGCGGATAATAGAGACGCGCCCCCTCTGCTTTTAGTCAGATCGCCAAGTTAAGGCAGATTGCTCAGCCGGCTTACGGCTGATTCGCTAATGATCGATCGGCATTGTTCATCGGGCCGCGCGGTCCAAAGGAGACTTATTACGCTTATTAAGGTCGACTTCCGACCGCTGCGCGGGTACGGAATGACGGGTGGGAAGGGGGAGGGAAGTGGGAAGAAGGGACAGGCCGTCGTCGACTGTCACAAAAGAGCAACGTCGACCGCCGCCGACGGCTAATTAGATGAATAAGGTAATTCCACTTTTCAAGCGATAGAACAAAAACCAACCATGAAGCCGTTCCTTTGCTTTTCTTTTCCAGGTGCGGAGGATGTGTTCAGGTTTACGGGAAACGAGACGCACACAGACTACTTTCGGCTGGTGCTCAGGGACGGGAACTATCTTTTGGTCGGCGGAAGGTAAATAGAGGATTCATTTAGAGCGAGTGCTTTAATTAAAGGGCCGTTTCTTCTATTTCTTCTTATTCTTCTCTCTCTCTCGCCCTTCCCGCTTCTTCCCTTCATCTTCGTCTTCTTTTTCTTCTTCTTCTTCTTCTTCTTCTTCTTCTTCTTCTCCGTGGCGTCTTCTCTCGCTCATTCGTTCCGCTGTTCGCCCGCCAGCTTACCTTTCTCCGCCGGCGTATTATTGCGCCTCTGTCCGCTCGAGCGCGTGAAATCGACGAGGTGATCCCGACGTTGTTCGAGGAAGACCAAGAGAAAGAGTGAAGAGGAAGCAGAAGGAGGGAGGAGATCGAACCGTGTAATCCTTCCTATATATTCCGTGTAAACTCGTTTCACCGTGTAAATTGAAAGTCCGCGAGTATTTTTTTAATCCAGTCCGTTCGACTTCTCCTGTCGACTGTCGAAGTCGATTTGAAATTCAGTCGATGCACTTCGTCGACGAACGGGACGAAAAGTATTTGCCAAATATGATCTCTCTCTCTCTCTCTCTCTCTCTCTCTGCCCCTTCCCTCTTTGCGTCGCTTGCACCCTCCGTCTCTTTTTTCGTTTCTCGAGCGGCAACGCTTTTTCATCTCGATCCTGAAATTATGTATCGAGGATCGTAAAGTGGTAAACTTTGCGGGACGGATCTGCGAACTCCGGCTTCGACGACGTGGAGACGACGTCCGCTCCAATTGCAGGTATTAATTATAGATAAATCACCGCGTACTCGTTCGCGGCGTGTCGCTGAATAATTGCGAATTTCCTATTTAACGATATCGATAATCGTGTCACATACAATCTTCGAGTGCATTATTGATCAGCGCGCGCGCGCTATTCCGGATATTCCGGTACTCGCACTATTTCAAACTCTATTATAATTTTATCGCACGTTATGCGCGTTATGAAGAACGGGATGGGGGGCGGGGGAGGGGGGCGTGAGATCAGCGTACCAAAGTAGAAATATCGAACTCCGGCCTGCCGCGGGATTTCTCGCGCTGAACCATCTTCGGCGACGCCGCGAACGCGCCGAATTAACCCCAATCAAGCCTGCCGTTAAGTCGCATAACGCTCGGCGAACGATAGAACAAGCGACCGCGCGCTCGACACGGCATAATTAAATCGTCGCTGCCCAGCATCAGGCCCGTGATACGACATAATTAATCACGTCAAACGCAACAATAGACGTCACATTATCGCGACCATATTCGATCGATTGCCGATAACCGGACGCGAATTCAGCCCTTAAGTCGTCACGGGCCTCCGCGCGTTGACATTGCGCGAAAAACACACACCTCGCCGAACACGCCGCCATAACGGAACAACGTTGTTCCCCCAGCCCGATTCGCGCGCTGTCACTCTGCGAATCTCGACGGCGGCGGTGAGCGACACGCATGGCGCATCTCAATTACAGTTATCAAGGAGAACGTCTGCGCCGGCGTAGCGGGTGCTCCCGGGGGCGAGCACAATGTCAATTAATTGCAAACGTGGGATCGCGACGCGTAAAGGATATGCGCGTCCGCGCTCGCAAATGCGGCCTTTGGACTCGTCATTAGAGAACGTATTCAGACGACTCGCCCTGTGCGCTTCCTCCCCGCGCGCGATCGATTAGCGCGCTTCTTTTTTTATCTCATCCCTTCGTCCCCCCCTCCCCTCCTCCTCCCTCACCGCCGCCCCCGCGGTTCCCGCCGTCTCTCGCCGCTCCCCTGAGGGTGTACGCATACGCGGATAAATCAATTCCGTGTCTCGTGTATTGTGCCGAACGCGCGTTATTCGCAACGTTGAAATCAGTCGGCAGAAGCGACGATAATTAGGTCGTACGCGGATTAAACGCAATGTACGTGAATGAACTTCGATACATATCCCGGCTCGTTCGTTATTGATCGGATTACACTAATTGCTCAGCCGATTTGCGCGAGCGGCGCCGCCGCCGACGTCGCCGGCGACGATACGCGCGCGCGCTGCACGGGGACGAAAATGTGTGTTTCTTGCTCGTTAATGACGTAGTTACGGCACGATCGCGCGCGTCCCGCGATCTAACTCGCGATTATAACGTAGCCGGTAAACGTGCGCTCGTACGCGCGACGTTACACATACAAATATACACACGCGCGCGCGCGCGCGCGAGCAGATTCTTGCCCTTTAAAGCACTTCTCTACGCGGCGAGCCGCTTAACGAAGAAGAGTTTAATGATCGACTGCCGAAACTTGGGACGAGAACGCCGCTTCCCCTCTCTCTCTCTCTCTCTCTCTCTCTCTCTCTCTCTCGCGCTCTCCCTCTCGCGCTCACTCGCTCGCGCACAGCCGTCGACGTGTACTTTAGGCGCCTAACTTCGCAACTTAGGGGACAAACTTTTATCTTCTCTCTCTTTCTCTTCATCTCTCTCTTTCTCTCCTAACGTGCGCGCCGGAATACTTGCTATGCCGTGTCGAGATCCGCTACGACAATGAAGGAAATATCAATGGTTACGAGTGCTGGGATAAGCGAGTAATGATTAGAGCCATTGTTGGTCCCATGACGATGAGCACGGAGGAATTCAAGCGGTTTGGTCACGAGTGAGAACTGTCACGGCTTGTGTGGTATTTCCCGAGTTACATCCGCGGCTGCGCCATTGTCCCTTGAGTCGGAAACGATAATTAACCTCTTTAATGAAATGAGTAGCCGTCGAGACAGTCGAGTACAGTCAAAGCCCGTTAACTCTTCGGCTAGGATGGACTTTGGCTATACAGTCGGCGACTATTCATTTTTTTGCTATTAATAAAGTGGACTTTATGTAACAGTAAACTTAATTTTTTTTGTTAGTAGTAGTTTTTACGTATATCAGGTGGAAAATTACTTGAAAATATGAAAGCACTGCAATGACAATAGCTTCACCAGTGCTCTCGCGACAGTCGCTCTCGGTCGCAGCTTGGCTCTACGCGGCAAGTACTTTGCTCTGTCGAAAGGACTAAGAAAGACAAGAAGACTAGTTTTTGTGTCATAACTCTACGTCAATTTGTTCGCCGATTACGGATCTTTAAGCCTGATCCACACTAGCGGTTCGCTCATGGTCCGATCGTATTTCTAAAATATTTATACTATCGAGTCACTCATCTGTCCACTCTCGGTTCTCCTAGACGATCAATATACTTTCTACCTCCTTATCGTCAAGTTTATTATAAATTTTTCTCGAAAAATCACGTTGTTTTCCGAAGAAGAGTTAATCATAATTGCTGTGGCACTGGGGACGATGAAGGTAGAGAAAGTGAAAAGTATAAAGCAAAGAGAGACAGATAAAAAAGGATCAAAATGTGAGTTCATCCTAGTTTGATTGATAGAAAAACTGAAGGAGAATATTTAACTTTACATCCCCATTTACTGACAGAATCGACACTGCGAGAACTGACGGTGGATGAAAGCAAAAGCCTGTTCGTACTATCGGTGCGGGTCCGAATAAGTTTCATCACGCTGCGGTAAAATATTCTTCCGAAGGATCGTTGCTGGAGCGAGTTCGGACCAAAACTTGAGCGTTACCACTAGTTTGGATACGTTATAAACAGTGAAAGAATATTTGATCGGACTGAGAGCGAAGCGTGACCGGACTGTGAGCGAACCGATAGTATATGGATCGGGCTTTAAAGTTACCGAACTCGAGCTCGGTAGTAACCATAGACATAATAAGAATAAGATCGAGCTTAAGGTTCGAAACCTGAAGATCAGGTAAAAAGGACGGACGATAGGTGCGGTGCATCCTTCTCTCTCCGACGAGAGAGGATCGGAGAGAAAGAGTGGAGAGGCAATTGAGAGCTGAATGAAAGCTGAATATATCAATTACAATTCCGGCGTAGAGAATTAGTATTTTTAAATAGTTTAAAATATTTTAAATCATCACACGTATGTCACGTATTGTATATCTGTATCTCTCTGCGCATGCGCGAACGGAGAGAGAAAGCTACGACACCTGCTTCCTGTCCTTTTGTATTTAATCTCCAGAGTCTCTCTCTATAAGAAGACATTGGTTTATTCTTACTATACAGTGTCTACAGTGATAACCATAGATATAGGCGCGTTTTCCTAAATTTCGAGAGTGGGGGTAGACATCGATCGAAAGCGTTTTGTTGCGATAATAGAATTGGCAGGGCTAGATTCTCGTGTTGGACGTTATCGATCGTCTTGGAATTGAAGCTAAAGTTAACTTGCAATGGAAACCGATAAGCCTCAGCTGTGAATTGTTTATTCAAATACGGAGCGAAGGAAAAGAATCGGTCCGCGTAAAAGTATTCTCCGATTCCATTTGGAAGAACATTACCGGCGCATTTTTTTGGAAAAACTAATATCCTAGAATAGTAGATTCTGCTAAATAATACAACATCCTCTGTCAGTTTTCTGAGAATAACTGTTGTCAATCCCGTAATAGGTATTAATATTTATTTGGGAAAAATATATTTTTAGATATAACAGATATTTGTTTAGGTACGACAAATAGCACGAGAACGGTACTTCAAATTATAGATCTTATATTTTTCGCAGATCTGCCTCTTTCATGCCAATCGTTGTTTACCTTTGCCGAGCGGCGAACCGAGTATCTTTGATTCTGAAAATCCTTTACATATTTCTAAATACGATTCGGCCTACTTACTAACATCAATCATCATTCCGTCCTCATTCAAGTCTAGCCACGATCCAAAAAGCATCGAGATTTACAAATCACGAATCGCTAATTTTCCACCAGACGCTTTCGTGCCGTTGAACGCGACCGAGAACGCGACTTAACCATCGTCTCTCCTCCCCCCCCTCTTTCCCTCTCCCTCTTTCTGAGATTCAGTCGCGCATCTGGATCAATTCGAACGAGCTGAAAGAAGAGCAAAATTTATAAAGCGCGCGCTCCCTCTTCACGAAGGTCTAGCTCATTTTCGACCATTCACGACGTAAACTCGGCGTCTCGCGCGTTTCTCCCCAAAGAGAAGAAGCTCCGGACTCTTAAAATACGCCGTCGTACTCGGGCTCGTTTCAGAAATCTGGTGCACAACCTCAGCCTCACCGACCTGACGGAGCAGCAAAGGCTGACCTGGTACTCGACGGAGAACGACGTGAAGATGTGCGTGGTTAAGGGCACCCCCGAGGAGAACTGCCAAAACTACATACGTATCCTCGTGAAAACCGGATCGAACAATTTGTTCGTGTGTGCGACCAACGCCTTCAAGCCCATGTGCCGCGACTACATGGTGCACGCGGGCAACTACTCCATGGTGAAGGAAAAGCCCGGCCAGGCCAAGTGCCCGTACGACCCGCAGCACAACAGCACTTTCGTCTACGTGGACGGCGAGCTCTACACCGGCACGGTCGCCGATTTCGCGGGGATGGACCCGATCATCTACAGGGAGCCGCTGCAGACCGAGCAGTACGACTCGATGAGTCTGAACGGTGAGTGAAAATCACGCATATCGATCGGCTATCCGCGTCGGGATGATTGATGACGGCTTAATGATGATCGCGCGCGCTGATTTACATTGAAAGTCGCCCCGGTTAACTCATCGCCGCCGTCGCCGCCGCCGCCGCGCCGCGCCGCGCCGCGCCGCGCCGATCGCCCGGCCAACGGCCGCGCGCGATTCTGGATATATCAATTTTCATTTTCGGGCAGTTTGCGCAGCTGCCGTTAATTCGACGGCGACAAGTGCGCGGTTTGTAGTCCGGCGGTTAATGATCGCGAGCCGCGGATATTCGTTTTCACCGCGCCGAAGCGACGCCGGGGATTATAATCAGTCGTTAACGGGCGGCGACATACAACGCGCGCCATGCGCAGCAAGAGAGGGATAACGCGCGAGGATAGTGCGATTTTTAACGTTGTTTCCAGGCGAATGTCCACCCGGAGAATTGCGAGATAATGTGTTTGTCGTAGAAGCGCCCGCGCGGACGCGTTATGCGTCCGATGGTTTCATTTAATTTACTTAATTACTGCTCGCTCCCGAGCCGACAGTTCGTTATGGTTCGTTAATTCTGCCTTTAATACCGTCAAACCTGATAAATTCACGGAAAACCTCCAGATGTAACACTACGTGAGCTGTTGCTTTCTATCTTGACGTTGCAATTGATTAGCTTACTCTGCCGTCTCTTTCACACGTTCAGAGTCTTATTTTTCACTCTTCGAAATTATTTGATAATCGATTATTTCACAACCTCGGAAGAGCAGGCGACCTCGACGTTTTCAAAACAATCGGCGCGGTAAACATCATCGCCCGCCTATCGATGACACGTACATTCGGCAGCCGAAAGATCGCAACAATCAACGCTATAAAAACAGTCCTTCTTGGAAAGTTTTTTCCGAAACGCCACGAATTACAGTGGTTGTACATTAGGAATTTTTTCCTGGAAATAGTTTATTTCTGTATAATAATAAATAATAAGCAAACAATCATTTTTATACACGATAAAGTCTCTCTTTCTTAACAATATGTCAAAAAAAGCTTATAAATTATAATAATATTTTATACTCCGAAGTTAACGAAAGTTAGTAAAGTAACGAAAACTAGTAATTTTCCAAGGCACAAAAAGTATTCATATATATTTATGATATCAGTGACCAGTACTAATTTTATAACTGTTTGTTCACACTAGTCATCATTAATAATGACAACATTATGATAAAACAGATTAATTATCGCATATACTCTGCTATAAACATAACAGGAAAAATTAGTTTGGAGTGATATTTAATGGTAGCGTGTATTGGAAGCGTCCGAGTTCTAATTTAAATTATGTTCTCTCTAAGCCAGCAAATACTGATTTGTGCATCTTTTCATTTATTCTTGTTATTGTGCCGAGTTTGAAATTTAGATCTCTATGAAAACTGTTGGGTAACTGCAACTGCTATCTTTGTCCTCGCAACTTTTTTTTCACCCCTTTTGAACCTCCAAATTTTGTCAGAATTTAAAACGTCCATATAAAATGAAAATAAAAAAATTGTATAAAAAATGAATTTATTGTTTTATTATATTTATCCATTTGCCATTTTTACCAAATTATTTAATATTTGTTTCTCGCGTATACTCTATTTGAATTTTAACAAGCTGTGTAATTGATACATTGCTTGCTGGGAGAAACTAAGAGTAAGGATTAAATGTAAATAAAAAATATTGAGTTAATGCAATATCTTGAATAATTCTCTTACATACAGAGTCTTTTCTTAGATCTCAGATTGAGAAAAATGGCAATTAATGATCATTTGCAGGATTAAAATAAGACGGTAATCTGTATAGCTATACTTCCAGATTCTCTATTAATTTTTCGAGCTCAAGGATTAAGGCAGAGCCAAATTTGCAACTCTGCCTTTCAGTTCTGTCGCAATACACCGGGTACAAAGTGTCTCTATAAACGGCGATTTTAAAAGTCGCGAGATCGAGCAACGATTAGACCGAGCTAATTAGACGCGATAGATAGCCTATAATCCGAGATCCAATTAATTCGATCGTTACTTTCTAATTGCTAGAAGTTGCAGCGAGAAGGAGGGGGACAGGGGAGAAGGAAGGGGAAGGGAAAGAGAAGAGATCCTTTATTCGCATTATTTGAAAGTTTGTGCCTCTGTATCGGCACTCAGTCTCAAACACTTTGCGAACTTTGCATTTCTTAACAATAAGACAATGTTCGCATTTATCGAAAGCGCAAGTTTACGGGACAAAGTTACCGAGATTCACATTATTTAGGCTAAAGAATAAGGAAAGTTCAGAATGGGTGAATTGTGATTAGCTGACATTTAATAAAAATTATCAGCACACCCACGCTCTCTTCGCGCGCACACACACAGACACACACACACACGCACACACACATACGCATACATATATCCAAGTAATTTTACACGGAAGAAGGATTATTGGATTACAGTTGCCCGAGGCGAGTAAAGTTGCACCGAACTTTCGCAACAGTTGACAGACATCTCTTACGCGTCGTTCGGCGTTTTCCGCGACTCGACGCAGCTCCGCCGCATCGTCGTCGTTATCACGCGCAGCATTTTAGCAACGTCGCTCGTTCTGTCGCGCTTGCCGAGCTTTTACCATCAGCGTATTAATCATTCAGGATCACGCCGCGATCGCCGTCCATTATCGACCCGGTCACGATATCTCCGTTATCGAATGCTCGCCAAGGAGACGAGCGGGAAGCGCATCACGCAGCCGGGGCAGACGCGTGTCTGAATGTTTGAAAGTCACGACGGCTCCCGCATAATACATATCCGTGTCCATTAAAGTTCAACTGCGAGTTCGATTCAATATTTACACGCGAACTTCGCTCGGGTAGCGCACGTCGACTTTGAAAACGCGCCGCGCGACGGAGTGCGCGTGCTATCCCCCTCTCGCTCTCGCTCCCTGGGAAATTATTCAGAAATGTCGCGATCGAGCCCGCGACCGTGCGCCGTGTCTCCTAATCCACACGGTGTAATTCCGAGATTAACCGCGCGTGTACGTGGTTCCGTAAGCTCTCCCCCGGTACTTGGCCCAAGATTATTCCGCGGATCTTCCGGTCTCGTGTAACGATGGGCGGGTGCGCGCGAGCCCATCGGGCTCGAAATTTGCCGTCTCGGGATTGTAATACGCGCCCGCTTGCGCTCTCTAATCTCGGATATCGCGCATCGCGCGAGACAGAGAGAGACGCACCGCGGCCATTATTTCACTCTTATTCGGCCGTTATCGCGAGGCACGCGCGCTCGCGCGATCGGCGCTTTCTCGCGTAAGTAAACGCGTGTCGTCGACGCGGCGGATTTTTTAGGAGGCAAGGAGTTCTCGCGCTTCTTCGGGCGCGATGCGATTTCTGGTCTGGCCGGGAATTTGTGCTCGTGTGGCGGACGGACGGGCTCTCTCTCTCTTTCTCTCTCTCTCTCTCTCTCTCCCTTTGTGGATTTAATAAATTAAAAACTGGCTTTCTCGGTGTTGCGCAGCACGGTGGTGTATTACAGGAAACTTCAAAGTACGTCATCTTTGTCGTCGCGGCGTTAAAATTGATACGTCACTTTGCTCGAGGCGGACGGAGCCCCAGTCCGTCGGGGTATTTTAATTGAACGGTGTACGAGAGCGCTAATCAAGTTTCTCCACCCGTTGGACAATATTGATTTTCTCTCCGTCCGTCGAAAATTCAATTCCATCCCGCCGCCGCCCCACACCGTCGCTCGCTCGCGCTCCGTTCTCGCTTCTACAGCGGCAAATCGCGAATCGAGAATCTCCGGCCGACATCACCGTCCGGGCTTGCAGATCGCGTCGTCGACCGGAAGTGCATTTTTCTAATCGGTCACGGAGTGACCGTCGAGGATACGGGGGGACCGGCGAAGAGAACGGAAGTGTTTCTCTTTCGGGGCCTTCGTCTCCGCCGCCGCCGTCGCGAATTTTCCGCGGCACTTTGTCTCGACGGAGGTGCAGTTAAACGCGACGTGGAGACGCCAGAGGTGGCGGCCAGGAAACGAAGGGATGCGAAGGGGGAAGCGAGCCGGCGACAGTTAGAGAGGAGAGGAGAAAGACGGCGAAAGGTTAGGTCTCGGAGGAGAGGCAGAGAGAGAGAGAGAGAGAGAGAGAGAGAGAGAGAGAGAGAGAGAGAGAGAGAGAGAGAGAGAGAGAGAGAGAGAGGGCGAGAGAGAAAGAAAGACAAAGAGAGTGAGAGCGTGAGAAGAGCCTCGCTCGCTCACGGGGGTAGGTGTGGGGTAAAACGGAGGAGAATTTATGGGGCGGAGAGCGACGGGTCGTTCGGATATACCTACGTGGCACGGCGAGATTAATATTACTTTATGAATCCTAAGAAGCTTATGAAAACCCTGTCAAGTTAATAAATCGATAAAGTTTTCCCACTTTATCGGGCGACCGACCGGTGCGGCGGAACCGCGACGTGGCGACGTTTTACCAGGCGACGACGGCGTTGAAATAACCGAGAGAAAAATAAAAAGCTTCTTTTTACGTAGCCGGTCTATTGACGATGGATGTCGCCTGGGAGTACATGTGTGTGTGTGTGTGTGTGTGTGTGTGTGGTATGTTGTTATGTGTGCGCATATGTGTGGGCAAATCGTTACACGTGTGGATAAAACGACTGTGATACATAGCCCGGACGACGACGTGCGACGTCTTATTATTGTAGTTTGAACTCTCAGTCGTAAACTTTTACGCGTCCAATTTTCGTTATTCCACCGATAAAAGCCGCGGAGAGAGACACTTGGGCAAGATGGAGCGGGACGGGGGGAAGGGGGAGGAGGACGGAGTCGCGATCGCGCGTCAATTTCGGAGAAATAATAACCGACCCCGATGTGCGATGTTGCTACTTACGACGCGAACATCTTGATGCTCTTAATCGACGTAATTAACGTTCAAATAATTACCGCGACCGCGTCGAGATTAATGGCGCAATTAAGGGAGGCGATTGTTAACGTAAATAACCGCGGCGCTCGCGGGGCGGCGGCAGCGGCAGCGGCGTGATCCGTTAACTTTTCGAGACACTCGGGACGCGCGGAGAAATTAATGTCCGGCTGCGCGAAACAACGCCGCGAGTAGAAATGGGAGTTTTTAAATAAATCGTGGCGAGATTTCGCCCCTTATTTTCGCGGTGCTGTATGTTGTCTAGTTTATTACACGCCATCGATTGCGTTCCAGTAGGTGGTTATTACGTTCATTTATTTATAAGGGGAATTTATGACACCATTTACTATCGAGACGCGCGCACGCGCGCGCGCGTGCGCCCGTCCTCGCCAATGCGAACGTACGAGGGCGATAGTAGTTAGTAATGGCCACATATTCTAATTGCAGCGCCGAACTTCGTGAGCTCCATGTCCCAAGGAGACTTCGTCTACTTCTTCTTCAGAGAGACTGCTGTAGAATATATCAATTGCGGCAAGGTAAGAAATCACGGACGATCAATCGCGTCGTCGTAGTTCTTAGGGGTTTATTATAGCTGTACAAATTAATTCGGTGCCTCGTAGCTCCGTTTTAAAACTAAATAGTTTCCCGCTCTTTAGCGGTTTGCAAGTATGTACCAAGTTCTCAAAACATTATGTGCCTTGACGAAGCAGGCGACGTAACCTCAGAAACAATAGTGTGACATTGCATCTCAACTAAAGAAAAATATTGCTGAAGCTACGGAGATAATTTGTGCCACCCTGGGCGAAGACGCTGTAACACATAAAACGTGTAAAAAGTGTAAAAAATAATACCAGAGGTTTTGGAATGGAAATTTTGACCTTTCGGATCGACAACGTCCGGGTCATCCACTAAAATTCGGCGACGAGGAACTCGAACGAGTATTGACTGAAAACTCTGCTCAAATTCAGCAGAAATTTGCATTAAAACTCGGAATTACTCAACAATGCATATCTCATTGTCTACATCAGCGGCACGATTATGATAACTTTGGCCCCTCAAAATGAAAGCGAGTTTCGGAAAAATTTTTATCGAGAAGTGTGGAAAAAATAGTAAAAAATTCTCCGGTCAACAGATATTGAAATAAGTAACACTACAAACGAAAAAAAGGAAAAAAAATATTTTAGTCTAAATAAGTATTTTGAATATACTTAAATCTTTGCCTTATTAAATATAAAATAAGTCTACAATATATTAAAAATATTGATAATGAAAAGATTAATAAGAACTCCTACGCAAGGTAGGACGCATTATGAATATATCTTTTAAATTTTCGCTTTACTAAAAATGGATGAGTCTCTACAATATATCAATAATTAATACTGAAAAGATTAACAAGAACTCTCCGCAAGGTAATATATGCTAAAAATCGTAAATGGTAATATTAAAAATTTTCTTCTCAGAAATCAATAAAAACACATCCTTGGCAGTTGTAGATTATTGTATTTTACTTTTGTAAACAGAACGTAACTTTTTTACATATTTTTAAAATTAAAATTAAAATTTATTTTAAATTATGTCGTTATTTAAAATTCGTTAATTAAAATATGTCGTTATATTTAATATCCTTATTAATAATGACAAATACCAAAGAATTTTTTACTGTTTTTCTGGCGTTAATATTGTTGATAAAATCTTTTTACCATTTTTCCCATTGTTCCTTGCTAAAAATGCCTTCGAAAACCACTTTCACTTCGAAGGGCCAAAGTTAATCTCTCCATACCAACTCGGTAAAATTCAGAAGGAGGGTAGGTTCCGCACAACCACGACCCGGGAAACGAGGAGGAAGGATTTGACACGGCAATGTCATTGCTGACCCGATTTAAAAGGAAAGATTTTCCGTACAAAATCATTACGGATGATGAAAAATGCCTAATATACGATAAACCCAAATGCAGAAAAACCCAGGTAGAACCCGGCGAACCGTCGACATCGACTCCGAAGGCCAGTATCCATGCAAAAAAAAATTTCGCTGAGTATCTGAGTGGGATATGAAGGGCGTGGTGCATTATGAGTTGCTGGATCCTGGTTAGACTACTTACTACGGAGTACTATCAACAACTTAATCGTTTGAGCGATGCGTTGGAGCAAAAGAACCCTTATACTGTTGACGGAAATGGGCAAGTGATTTTGCAGCACGACAACGCTCGACCGCATACCGCAAAAGGGATTAAAGACGTTATCTATTGGGCTGAGAAGTTCTCCCTCGCGCGGCTTTCACTCATTCACCAGATCTCGCCCCGTCGGACTACCATCTATTTCGGTCTCTTCAACATCGCCTGGCTGATGAGCACTTTGACACAATTGACAAAGTCCGAAAGAGCATCGATGGCTCTGTCGAGTCAAAACCAAGTTTCTTTCGCGAGAGCATTCGTCAATTGCCCGAAAGATGGAGTAGAGCCATCGGAAATAATCGAGATTATTTCAAATATCAAATGTCTACTTCTTTTTCTGAATAAACTTTGAGTTTCATGAAAAAAAGCACCGAATTAATTTGTACACCTAATACACGTCCAACATATTGTTGACGTGTATACCGCGAAACGGACCGAGTCCTTTTCCGCGCGTTTCAATTCCGCCACGAAACTGAATCGAGGGCCTGTGAAGTCGTTACGTTACAAACGCAAAATTAAGTGAATATAACGATTTATTTACAACAGTCGCCGGCGGTTCGATATACGCTAGATGTGAATTATCCCTTCAACGTTTGAAAACCGAAAAACGCCGACAAGACGGAAAACGTGCGCCACGCATTACACCGCGATCGTTAAATCAATCGTTTATCCTCTCTGAAATAACATCCTTGCGCGTGTGCGTTCCGAAATGTACGAAGAGAAATGTACGGTGAGACACTGAAGGTCCGTGTTATACTATCCGGTAAACAGCGACTAACAACGACATCTCGTCGCCGTTGTAATTTCTCACTCAGCGATGTGTACGATTGTGTGCAACGTGTGCGTTACACCGCATTTACATGGCTGAGTGAGAAACTGCAATATTGATGTAACGTTGCTGTTAGTTTGTGTTTACTGGAGTAAGACGAGCCGTAGGTTTTCAACAGCGTCATCGCATTTCGCGTCGCGTTGCTCTGCCGCGTTGCTGGACGGTCGAAATTCGAATGATGTACGAAGAGTACTAGTCGCCGACTAGCCATGAATTGTCGCGATATTCGGTCGGGCGAATTGACGGGTAACTGCAAAACGGATAGCAGTGGTTGAGAGAAGATCGCGCGGATAAAGTTGAGTCTCGCGAGTCGATCAGTCGGTAGATAACATGTACAAAAGTTCCGCGGGAGTCGAGCGGCCGTTGCTCTCCGTACGTCGCAGACAATTTTTAACGTCCGGTAAGACGATTACGTCTCTTTCGTCCATCGTTTCGCATTGAAAATCGGCTTTCGGAGGCTCGTCACTTCCTCTCTTTGCCGTGCACACAAACGATTCCGTTTGACGAGCCGTCGTCGACGTTACGGCGAAAGTTGCGAGTGCATCGGATTCATTGTGGACGAAAGCTTAAGTCGGGCTAGGCTTATTGTCAAAGGCCGAGCTTGAGCTTGAGCTTGCGCTGTGGGGAGTAGAGTTAGTTTTCTCCGTGCTCTGATAATGACGCATAATTTTATGGCGAGGCGAGCGGAGGATAAATCCGACGGATCCTGGGGAAAAAGTTGGGACGGGTATTATGGGTAAAGATTGCGACTCTTGGCCGCCGTCGCTGTGCGGCGAGAGAACGCCGCGAGAAGATTTTATGCGGCTCGGAATAAATTTATAATCTCGGCGGGGTATAATAAATTATTCCCCGGGATCTTCGAAATCTTCGCGCTCCGTTTCCCCGCCCGCTTTATATTCGTTTACGTGCCGCGGCGCCGTGGCGCATCTCGCGCGAGTTCTATTTTAATTATAGGTCACGACAAATTCACCGCCGAAACGTCCCCGCTTTTACGTTTTATCCCCTTTACGTGCCCGGTTGTATTTCGCCGAAATCGTATCCCGCTGGAAAACACGGGGCGTTATATAAGGGTACGAAGGAAGTTTTAACGGTGCGCTCCTCCGCGCGCCTGGAGGACACGGACACGAGAGCGCATCGCTTTAATAGCGTTCGCGCGGAAAAAGAAACAGAAAGGCGAGCTGAAACTAAAACTACATATGGAGCTAGGACTCTCCTCCTCCCACGTTCCCTTTTCCCTCCGCCGTCCTTCTGACGCGACACATTTTGGGGAACGAAATTATCTCGCCTTACCGCGTTTCCCACGGTGAAATTTACGAGACGTCATTTTCGCATTCGCAGGCCGTGTACTCTCGCGTAGCGCGAGTCTGTAAATACGACCGGGGCGGGCCGCATCGCTTCCGTAACAGGTGGACATCCTACCTGAAGTCGCGTCTCAATTGCTCCGTCACCGGGGACTTCCCGTTCTACTTCAACGAGATACGTAAGTAAACGGACACACGTCCACGAAGGAGAAACAAGAAAAAAAGCACGGACCATGCGCTTCGATTCACCTTTTGCTCCCGCTTTTACTCAGTCAGATACATCGAACCGCATCTGTTTGTTTTGTAACCGAGGAAGGTAGGAGAGAGAGAGAGAGAGAGAGAGAAAGAGAGAGAGAGAGAGAGAGAGAGAGGAAGAGAAAAAATATAGAAATAATATCGTTTTATTTCGCACGATATTTTGCAACGTCGGATTTAATTATATCAATTCGCTTCGAGCGAAGCGTCGATATCTAGCGGACGAATATATACAGTTGAGTTTTCCGATCGGCGAAAATGTCGAAGAAGCTTGTTGTTTATCGCGCAGCTTCGTAATTTGAAATATCGCCGAGATGACAAAAATATCGAATGAGAATTCCGCCGGAGTAAACGAACCGTCGATTCTTGTTACATAAATGTCCCTCTCCGAAACTTGGTTCTCGCGAGGAGTATCTTCGTCCTCGATCTCTCTCGTAACTCGAATCGTCTTAGATACACCTCCGTCTCTCAGTGTTTTGACATTGGGATTTTTGTCTGCAATTCGTTCTCGAGGACTCGACGGGCGCGCTCAAACACATCGAATATTACTTTGTACACGGAAAAGAGATCTCAGTTCGTGTAACTGAAGAGGGACCACAGACGAAAACTTGCTGACGAGATACGATTTCTCTGCTGGCGCGACCAAGAACATTCGGCCGCGTTAAAACTCGGTTGAGATAATTGAGAACAATTGTTTGAATAATGGAAACTTTTCACAGGAATATCCCCTTTTTCACAACCGAGTTTTTTTTTTATCTGGTCCCCAGGCAGCAGAAATTTATTTGCTCGAATTTACACGGGCGGATATTTTTATTATGTACATTGAAAAATAAAATCTCAGTTCGCGTAAACAAAGTGTGTATCAGACGAAAACTCGATGACGCGAAATAAACACCTCTGTTATCGTGACCGAAAAAAATATTCGTCTGCTGCATTACAATCTGATTGAGATACTTGAGAACGATCGGTTGAGCGATGGAAACGTCCCACAGGCGTTTTTCTCTTTCTACAACCTCGAGGTTTCGTTTACAGGCTTGTTCTATAATTTTTAACAACGGTGTCATTATCGTCACGTTGTCGTTACGAAACTGTTCTACCATGTATCGGCTTAACGAGAATGTAACAATAACGACACTGTCGTTAAGAAAGTCCCACAGAATATATATATATATATACCAGTATATATAGGGTGACTCATTTTAATTTACCCACTCAAATATCTCGAAAAATACAAAAGATACGGAGAATCGTTTTGGACAATAGTTATTTCATTTGAATATCATAAGATATAAAACAGCGATATCATTTTGTTTACAGATGGCATCACTTTCCAATTTTTTATTATATCATCTTTTTCTATCAATTAATTGAAACAACTTTTGTCTGAAATATTTTTATTTGTTTCATTCTTTTTATTGAGATATCTAAGGAAAACTTGCTGACTTTCAAGATTTAGCTTACGATATCTCGGCAACTATCTGTCGGAAGGAAAAGTGACGCTGGATCTTTTTACTCTATTGAATTTTAAGAGTATACTGTTACAATAGTGCTCCAACTCTTGTTAACTTCTTGACCTATGAAAGTTTCAAAATCATCGAATTAACAAAGGTTAGGACACTGTTGTAACAGTATGGTTCTCGAAATCAGATAGAGTAAAAAGACCTAATACTACGCATCCGTCAAATAGTAAGATATCGTAAGCTAAATCTTGAAAAAGTTGCCAAGTTCTTCTTAAATATCTCGAAAAATATTAGGCAAATAAAAAAATTTTTCAGACAAAAGTTGTTCAAATTAATTGGTGTAAAAAGATGATATAATAAAAAATTTAGGTTTTCATTCAAAAAAAGTGATGATCAATGAATATCTCGAAAGTGGCGTCATCTGTAAACAAAATGATATCGCTGTCTTATATCCCCGTTCAAATCAAACAATCGCCCTGTGTGTAGAGTAGCCCACGTAAAGTGTGGCAGCAGCCCAAAAACTTTAAAAATATTTGTCATATCAAAAAATATTTGTCGTATCAAAAAGTTGTTAGTGGTCAACAGTTTGAATATTTAATAAAGTAAAAGAAATTACAAAGTCTTTTATTTTATTTATGGTTTTATCACTTTAGTTTGAATGCACTTTACTGTAAAATTTAAACCCCCCTTCTCTGCCAGGTCATTCTCTGCACAGGAAATGTCATCGAAGGCGGAATTTACGGTTGGAGACGGGTTCAGCACATGCGCACACATGTACACATAATCCACGTATACATTCATATGTACAAAAAAAAGAACATATATAACCACACGGACTAGCCATACATTTCGGCTTCAGAACTTTTTAGAAGTTTATCGCGCTACAGTAATATCTATCATCTCGTAGACGCCCGTGCTAAGCGGACGTACCGTCTATTTAATCAATAATATTAAGATAGGAAAATTTGAAAGAGGAAGATGTGAAATCAAGAAACGCGAATGAAAGACACCCGCAAGTAATCGTTTCAAAATAAAACGCATTTCAAAGTCTACAGACGAAGCTTTTGTTCTTCGATCAATGGCAGAGAAGTTGAACACCCCAAATAGCACATTGGAAAAAATATTGTTTATCTATCTCACAGCTCCGGTGAACATTGGAAATAATGAACCTCGCGAAAACCTCACGAGAACACCAAACGAGAACAATACGTCGCACTTTTTTCTTCGCACGTAATTTTATATATTAAATTAGATATGAACGCATATTATCGCGCACTATTTTTTATTATCTCTGGCCGAAAACCAATGCGATTTATATATAATCATGCATTATAAAATATATAAAACGCTTTCTGAGCGTTTGATTTGCACACTCACCGACTTTTGTTGGCTCCTGTGACTCTGCATCCGTCCAATGTTCAGTCTCCTCAGCATCCAGGACGAGTTCCTTTTTTCATAATATTTTGTCCCTTTTTCTTTCTCTTTGTTTATCTTTTCTCTTTCATTAATTTCGATAGGATTTAAGGAAAAAGAATGGCGAGTCAAAGGAACATATATGATCGCGTTCAAGAGATGAGATTTTTATTCCAAAAAGAAGTAAATACGATATTGCAACGTTCCGAGAATGTATACGTGAGACGCGATTTGCGTAGAATCAATCGCGAATGAAAATTACGACGTTTAGACAAGAGAGAAAAAACGAAAATGTTTCGTTTCGCGAACGGTAACTCGAAAGAAACGCACGTCCTGTTTCGTAAGGACTAAGTTGTAATGTAAATAAACACGCGTACCGAATTTATCGGTCATTTCAAATGAAATATTATCGCTTCTGACATGCGTGAAAAATGTAGAACGTACGCGTAGAAAATTGATAAACTCAACAGACATAAAATTTATCAAGCCAAATAAGATAAATAATGGTGAATTTCACGTGCGATGGCGTAATTCTGATCAGATTTTAACATTACACACTACTCGAAGCAGGAGTTATATTGATTGAATCGCAACAAATAATTCCATATCTTGATTTCAATATAATAATAAACTAAAGCATTTATATCTGTATCTTCTAATGATTCAGAGTAAATATAAAAGAGAGAAATATATATTATATCTTAAAGATTCTGTTGTGTAATACGGTCATTGAAAGACACTATCTCCTGATTATTTCGAGCAACGTGTGAAAATAGTATAATTAAATCGCATTGATTTTCTCGAGATATTGCAAACGCCCATCACCATAAAAATGTCTTTTCTTCTCTGACTCACCGATACACAGCAGACAGAGTCAGCCGCGTTCTGCTGCGGATCTGTAACAAAAAATATAGTTTCGTTAGTTAAATCGTTAGGTGAAAAGTTAGGTTAGGTTGAGTTCAGTTCGCGGAAGCGCGCGCGCGCAGATACAAATGTTGATCCTTTGCCATCGTAATTCAACGGCTTTTATTCCAATCACTCGGTTTTCGATCGCAATGAATCAAGAAGAAATGTACAAACGATCAGTGAACCTCACCTTCAAGCCGACTCTGCTCGGCCCGAACCGGATCCTCCGGTGCGGCATCGGCGTCCGTCGAAACTGCGTCCCGGTAACTGCAGCTATCGCATGGCCGCAAACTCCAGCAGATCTGTAACAAAAAGCAAGTTTCCTCATTAGTATTACAGCGACAAATGCGCATCAAGAGTACGAAGACTCGAGACTACAAATTAGCTTCTTTTCATTTAACCAAGTTAACCGATAAAAGTTTACCTTTAAAGACTATGAAACACTGCTATTGCTCAAGATGCTCCGGATCGTCATGCGCACGCACGCACACACACACACGCACTCACGCACGAATATTACACGTTACGTGTACACTATGATCGAGCGTGAAAATTCGGAAATTATTACGCGCAGCGATCCGCCGATCCGTCCGCCGTCGCGGTGTAAACAATACTGAAAACGGTCGCGGCAATTGCGTACTTATAAACACGTTGTTTTCAAAGTCGCGCGACCTTGTCCCGACGGGACGCGTCTCAGAGAGCCCGTAACGTTGTATAAAATTTACCTTTTTAATACTATACATCGTACCGCATCTGAGCGTGTATCTTTGGGCAATATAATTTATTATTTTCGTTATACAAGTAATAAGTTTGTACTACTTATGTCTCTAACAATAAATTCTTCTATTGAATACTATAAATAAAACTCTACAAAACTGTTCTACAAAAAAATGTTATAACAAAACAATAACATCAACTGAAAAACTCTACTCAACATCAACTTTGCAAATGAGAGTGATTTGCAATCTGAAGATAAATGTATCGAAAACTCCCAATGATACACACAGTCCGGTACTTCAAAAACAGTTTTCATTATTTACTAGAACACTGAGTTTTATGGTTATTTTACTTGTTATTATAATAAATTAGTTAATATAACAATGCAATGGAAAATATTTAATGCAAAAAATCTTGGCTTCTATCTCTCTCTCTCTCTCTCTCGCTTTCGCTCTCTTTCTCTTTCTTGCACATTTCTACTCCTGTATTCTAGCAATATTCTTTTCTCCCTTACTATCTATCGCTTGCTCACTCGCACTCGCTGCTTCTTCAGCGCGCTTGTAACATCTCTGGTGTCGGAAAAGTGAGATGCACAAATCCCCTCTCCTCTGCGGTCTAGCGTTTCTTACTTTCTTACTGAATCGAAATTTTCCGTGATTTGGACTTTATTTTAAAATATCTACACTTAGAGACAACGCAACACAAAAACCCAAGCACACTTTTTTTCCTATTTTTTAAGATATTTCTGAAGATATTTCCGAATCGATTGGGACTGAAAAAACCTCGATCGGTTTAGCCATTGCTGAGATATGAATATCTCACCTCGTTTCAACTCGCAGTTTCGCGTAATTATAGGCACGGTGTGCCTCTTGATGTTTATAATTTTTAATAGAGATATTCTTTAAAAAAATGTCCTAGATAAAGTTTACTTGCTTTTTCTCGTAGAATCCAAATATATAACATCTTATAGGAAATTCCATTTGAAATGACAAAGTTACTCTCCCTCAGGGGAGAGCGAGAGCGGACTTTTGTTTATACGGTTAGAAAGACCTCTCGAATACATGATACTTTGTCATGAGCAATTTTTTGATACAACAAATATTTCTATAGAGTTTTTGGGTTATCACACTTTACGTGGGCCACACATACTGGTCCTCAAACTATAGAAATTCACTCACATGAGCCGAATCTCTCTTCCGTGTACGAGATTACCGCGTAGACGAACGCGCGAGTCCACGGATAATCGCGCGCGCGATGTACAGCAGCATTAATCATTATTCCGGAGGCGAGATCCGGCATACATGGTCACGAGGACACGTATGTGGTCCCTGAGGATTAATCAGCGAAACGTTCTCGATCATCCAGAGTCGACGACCGAGCTGATATCGGGCCAATACGGCGGCACGTCGGCGCAACTGATATACGGTACCTTCACGACGCCGGTGAACAGCATCAGCGGCTCGGCGGTCTGCGCGTTCTCGCTGCAGGACATCGCCGACACCTTCAACGGGAACTTCAAGGAGCAGACCGCCCTCAACTCCAATTGGCTGCCGGTGCAGGACACGAAGGTGCCGGATCCGCGGCCCGGCCAATGCACCAACGACTCGCGCACGCTGCCGGACCTGACGCTGAACTTCATTAACACGCATTCGCTGATGGACGAGTCGGTGCCGAGCTTTTTCGGTCAGCCGATCGTTATACGCACCAGTTTCCAGTAAGTGAATATCTCCGAGCTCCAGCCGTGCTGGGCGATTTCAGCCGGAGCCGAAATCCAAATTGAACGCAAACGACGCGCGGAACTCGCTCGCTCGCCGCGCGTTCACGGGCTTTTATCCACGCATCGCCGCGTCACGCAGTTTTCGCAGTTTTCGCTACGCGAGTTTTCGCTACGCGGTTTACGTTTGCGCCCGGATGACGCCGATAGACACTTTTATTCGCTCCTCGCCCGCTGTTTTTCTCGTCCGCGGAGCCGAACAGAGCGAGAGCGAAAAATCGTAACACAGCCGTAAACGCGCGAGCGGCCGTCGCCGCCGTACGTTGCGACTGAGCGTGACACGCACGTCGTTCTTGCAGTTACAGATTCACCCAGATCGCCGTGGACCCTCAAGTACGGACACCTGGCGACAAGACCTACGACGTACTGTTCATCGGCACAGACAACGGCAAGGTGATCAAGGCTGTGAACGCCGAGTCCGCGGACTCTCATCAGAAGGTCAGCCCGGTGGTGATTGAGGAAATACAGGCGTTCCCCTCCACGGTGCCGGTGCGCGGCATCAAGGTGGTCCGCGCGTCCGAGGCGGGCGACGGCCTCGAGGACGGCCGGTTGGTCGTCATCGCTGACAGCCAGGTGCAGGCGCTGAGGCTCCATCGCTGCTACAGCGACAGAATACTCTCCTGCGGCGAGTGCGTCGCGCTGCAAGACCCTTACTGCGCTTGGGACAAGGTCGAGGGCAAGTGCCGGGCGTTGGTCGGGCCCGCGGCGACGGACGCCAACAGGTTCCTGCAGAGCGTCGCGACCGGCATACACGCGTCCTGCCCGCCAAGCAAGAGTCTCAACAAGGACGCCGGCAGCGTCGGCGCCATTTCCGCTAATCAGAACAAGTTCCCGCAGGATTCAATGATACCCAACAAGGACAGCCAAGGAGGAGAGATCATCAATATCATGCAAGACGAGGAGCAAGACAACTCAGGTAAACGACACTCTTTGTCGTTGATCGAACATGCCGATCTCCCCATCTCGCATCGTCTCGCTCGACGTGTTTCGTTTGTATGTTCCAGGCCCGGAAGTGTCCGCCGCTGACACACCTCCGCCACAGTATTCGGTGGAGACTCTGGTGATGGCTGTTGTAGCCGGCGCGGTTTTCGCGCTGTGCGTCGGATTCGTGGCTGGTTATATGTGCGGGAAGAAATGCAGGAAAGACGAAGACGACAATTTACCGTATCCGGACACGGAGTATGAGTACTTCGAGCAACGGCAAAACGTGAACAGGTAGGGTATCTTCGTCGAGACGACGAAGCTGAACCGCACGCGATTATACGCCCCAGGGTGTACATGATGATAACTTTATCGTATAATGTTTGTCTGCATGTGCCGTGTTCAGCAGGTTACCACCCGAGCCGAAGTTGTTGCCGCAGGAAGAGGTGACCTATGCGGAGCCGGTGCTGGTACCGCAACCGCCAAAGCTCCAGTCACCAAAAGGCACCATGAGGAAACCGCCGCCAACGCCCACAGAGACTCTCTTCCAGTTCCCGGACGGTTACGGCTTCCGCGGCGCCAGGGACAACTTCGGCACCCTGCGCTCCCATCAAGGTGACGCGTATCGCCGCAACGACGGCTTTGCGACCACGCGCAGCGTCAAGAAAGTTTATCTCTGAGAAACGAGTGAGGAGGGGGGTGGCCGTCACCGGAGCTTAGGACGGCCAACGCGCAATCGCCACAACGCGACGACAGCCGGCAGGAGTAGTCGCGCTGTGACGTCCGGGGGACAGTCAAATCGCGAGCTCGCCGGCCCGAGGGCACTGGAGTCACCCTCGCCGTCGTCGAGCGTGTCGTCGAGTTCCCCGTCCCCTCCCTCCTCGTCACCCTCGCCTACCCTCGTACCGATCGCCATGAGCGGCAACCAACCGCCGCCACCGCCAACGCCACCCTGCAGCTTCATCTATCGATCATAGTCGCCGTCGCCGTCGCCATCATCGTCGTCGTCGTCGTCGTCGTCGTCGTCGTCGTCGTCGTCGTCGTCGTCATCAGCACTATCTTTGTCGCCGTTGCCATCGCGGTCGTCGTCGTACCCTGCTTTTTGTTCGACGACGTGAGGGGAGGATGGAGAGAGAGAGAGAGAGAGAGAGAGAGAGAGAGAGAGAGAGAGAGAGAGAGAGAGAGAGAAAGCGAGCGAGGTAGAGGTAGAGATCGAGCGAGCGTTCTTATACGGTCCTAGTGCGCGTTCACTAAAAGTGTATAGCGGATGAAGAAGAAGAAAAACAGAAAAAATCGAAAAGGTTGAGTCCAGGCCGGAGATCTCGCGGTACTTCGGTGGATGCCGCGACACAACTCTTTTTCTCTCGTCGTCTTTGATATATCGAATCTTTGTTCCGCGCGCGGTTTTCGTTTTTCGAAAGACCAAGAAAACAGAAACAAAAATAATCATTGCTTCGTGGTCGTGATAACGAAAGATCCGGAATGTCGGGATCTTTCGTCCGGTGTCGATCGAGTCTATACATACGCGTTTATATCGTATTTCTTTGCACGATGGGACTCGACTCGGCGGCGGGAATTGCCGTGAAAATAGAGGAGGAAAAGAAAAAACCATCGAAAGGAAAATTCAAACTTGCGCGAATTTGGATAGTTCCGTCGCGAGCGTTGGGGTACACGCCGGGTGTCGTCGAGCGGCCAGTGCTGTACGGCTGACTCGTCATCTTCAATCATGCACGAGTCGCATCGCGGCGTTGTGAGAGGAAACGGCATTTCGTAATTTTCGTATAGGAACGACATTCCTGCCGGAGGTGGTTCCCGCTTTGACCTCGCGTCGAGCATCAGGCTCGTTCGTCCGCGCACGTACGGGAAACGAGCGCGAATTTCTTAGCATAGCGATTGTCGATTATCGTAGGTCTTTAGTGTCGATTCGCGAAAGAATGAGCGACTAAAGTTAAATGAATGGGAAGAAAGGAAAAAGAGGAATAAAAAGAGGAAGAGAGGAAGAGGAAAAAAGAGAAAAGGAAGGAGAAGAAGGAGGAAAGTAACACGAGGAAAAGACGCTACGATCGTCGGTGCTCGAACGTATAGAAAGCTCGAGTAAACCTTTGGTGATTAGGTTCGATTGACAAAATAGTGCGATCGTTACGCGACGGTTCGCGACAAAAATGTCGTAATCTCCACTATTTTATTAATTGACAATTAGTAAATCGAGGTCGACGTGTAGTTGTTGAAAGAGGAGAAAAAAAATGATAAACTGCGCAACATAGTACTATGACGAGGCTTTTTTCATAAAGTCAATTAAAGGAGACTATCCGCAAACTCGAAACACGCAATTTTTCTAATGTTGTAATACTTAATATGAGTGATCGATATAGTGCCATTATATATAGACCACGTAACACTGCTGCGTGCCTCGAAATTGAAAACGATCGTGATTGATCATTAATGTTGTTGGCCGAATGTTTTTTCGTGATTGGCCAAAGTGAATCGCATTGATTGCAGTTTGATTACTTGTTGTAAATAACTGCGGTTCAATGTACTTTTATTTTTTTTCTCACGAACGCGTAATTTGTTTTCGGAGTATTTATTGTTTCACAATTCTCCATGTAGCCGATCACCGCTTGAGAACGCTGTTGGATTCAAAGGTTCGCTCGCGGACACGACGAAGTAATCTTTTTCGGCTGTGCGCGTTTGCGTGACACGTGAATGTAACTTGTACGTACCTTCTGACTCTTTTTTTCATCAGAAAAGAGGAGACACCTGAGTTATCTTGTCTTTTCTCCAGGGTTGGGAAGTAACACGTTACTTGTAACGCCGTTACTAATATCGTTACTTTTTTGAGTAACGATTAGGTAACGCCGTTACTTTTTTGTGTTAGTAACGAAAAAGTAACGGCGATACATTTTTTTTTATAACGAGTAACAAAACGTCCGTTACTTTAATCGTTACTTTTTAATTTTTACAAAATTAAACTTAATTGTATTTAATTTCTATGCATTTTTTATTTTATGCTGGATTTAGTGAGAACCAATAAAGGTGGACTCACATATTATCATCCATTGGCCGTAGCTATACAGAAAGGTTTAAAGGAAAGATAAGTTGGTGTAATTTGGTTAATACATATGTTCATCAAACAACATTTATCTAATCAAAAAGAAAAATCAATATGTTCATATTTAATTTTATTGATTTAACTTTAGGTTTTGTACTACATTCGAAAAAGAAGAATTGATAATTGCCAGCTGTTTGCACCCCAAATTCAAATTGAGTTGGTTAGCCGGAGATAAGCGAAAATTGGCGCAAACGTATTTAGAAGATTTATTAGGAATTCGTTCAATTGAAAATTTTTTGATGTCTGATAACCACAATGATAACGATGACTTTTTTAATTTCAAATAGCAAACATCAAATGAGAAATCTGCCTATGATGAATGGCAAAGATTTTTAAAGTCAACAGGCACTGATGTCCAAATATTAAATTCATATCCACTAATTAAGAAACTTTTCATTAAGTACAACACTTAATAACATAAAATAATGAAAATATTTAAATATATATATATATTTCTAATCGTCTTATGTCCAATTTATATCTTGTCTTAGCACCTTTCTTATAATCCTGGATTTACAACAAAAAAAAGTAACGGAAAGTAACGAAATAAAATATCGTTACTTTCAAGTAACGATAACGCGTAATTTTTTGAGATCAGTAACGAGTAACGAGTTACTTTTTACCGAAAGTAACGGTAATGAGTTATTTTTAAAAAGTAACTTACCCAACCCTGCTTTCCTCCCAATGGAAATTTTCTTTTTCCTCTTTTTTATTATTCTTTTTATTATTCTCTTCTTTTATTTTATTTTACTTTCTTTTTTGTTATCGTAGTCGGGGATATACATATGCATTCGGAAATTTGCATCATGCATAAAATCGTGGAGATTGCTATATTGCGTAATTTAAGGATACGTTACCGATATATCCATGTAGCGACCAACTAGCGTAGATTACTACGTTGCTGCTGTCCAAGGATATAGGTTGAAACGGTCGTTCGAAGACGATGCTACTCTCTAGTTTCTTATGTGCAAACGTTGGTTCATCTAGTTCTGTGTATGCTTCGGAGACGCGCATTCTCAGCGCCAGCACATATACGTAATAGGAAGGCGAGAGAGAAGTGATACGAAAGAGATAGAGAGAAAGTGAAAGAGAGGGGGAGAGAGAAGAAAGGAGAAAAAAAAGTGAGAGCAGGAGGAGAAAGTGAGATAGAGAGGCACACAGCGCTTATGTACATATAATACATATATACAAAACATATGCATCAGTTAGGGGGTTTTATGGCGGGGAAAGAACGGAAATGAGAACGGAAACAAACACGGAAATCAGTCCATCTAAATCTGGGCCCGATGGTATGTGTAAACATCTATCTTAAAGTGCTTCTTATTTCGGTGTGTTTAGAAATAACGTGTATGTGATATATTCTATATGACGAGAGAGAGGGATGCTCTTTCTGGGCATCGAAGGGAGAGAGAAAGAGAGAGAGAGAGAGAGAGAGGGAGGGGAAGAAGGTTTAAAGCTTAGAGAGAGAGAGAGAGAGGAGAGAGAGAGAGAGAGAGAGAGAGAGAGAGAGAGAGAGAGAGAGAGAGAGAGAGAGAGAGAGAGAGAGAGAGAGAGAGAGAGAGAGAGAGAGAGAGAGAGGCTCTCTCGACGGACTTGAGACGAGACAGACGCACGTGGTGATGAATTTCACGGTCTTTTGTTCACAAGAATTCGTCATCGCGCTTTGTAAGGATCTTTTGTACGGAATCTTTGTATCCATTTTATATACGCATATAAGAAGCCAGCTCACGTTCATTTCGACATCTCTGTCTCCCGTAATTCTACGGCGTCGCGAAAGAAAGGAAAACAAAGAGTACGAAAATGTAAAGGGAGAGGAGGAAGAAGGAGGAGAAGCTCTACATTCCAATAGACTGTCTTTCATCGTGGAATTTTGTGAACAATCGGACCCGACCTCTTCGACACGCACACAACACACAAACATTAAAGGAGATATATACTCTGTACAGGTTGTAAATTTCTCGCGAATTTCATTATCGTTTTTCATTTTCTTAACGTGCGCGTTTTCATTTTACGAAAAAAAGAAGAAAATAAAATAGGAAAATTACATTCCGAGAGCTCGTCCGAGAATTATCCCTTAAACGGTAAGACTGAACAGATTCCCCTTAAGGGCGAGCCTCGAGTCGTTCCTCTTGTCTCCCGCGAGTTTTACAGCCGAAACATGGGAGAGGAAAATCTATCTTTTCTTTTGTTCGTGCTTATTTTCTAGCGACACGAGTACAAATTTCGATCAAACTTTCTTATTGTATTACCCGAGTGATTCCCGTTCCAAGCACAAATTACTCTTTATCACGCTTCGTCGGGAGGCTCACGGAATTTCGTCGGAGTTGCGCTCGAGCTGACGACACAATCGGAAGAATAGTCGTCGTAAATCAGAGCGTGGGTTCGTAATAAGAGCGGCGATGCGGACGGACGGGGCTATCCCGTTGCTCTAACGACTGCCAACAATACGCGCGCGCGATTGTTGTTGGAGTATCTGCAAACTGCCACGCGGCACGCTGTAATTGTAGATTATGTAGAGTAAAATCCGATATTTTGTGCTTGAAACAAGTAGAGAACAAGTAGCAGACAAAGCACACATCATCGACACTCAAAACACTCCCCCGTGGCTTGCCACGTGGTTACGAAGCTGCCATATGTAATCGACCCGACGACTCCTCCTCCGTCGTCGCAGGTAGTGTCTATAATCGTCTCTCTCTGACCGGAGCCGAGTAGCGTTTCTAATCGCTTGTTCGTTTCGCGTCGCGCGCGAACGAGGTGGTTTTCTTTCCAACTTTGATATGACACAAACGAGATTCTCTCCAATTCGCGACTCGCGCAAACCCGAATGAGGTTTTAATGATTGTTTAGCGACTGTTTCGTAATAAAAACGGAAGACTCAGGCATGATACCAAAGATATTAATTGTAAACTAAAGACACCGTTGGTCGTTGTGATGGTTAATCGTTAATAGAGGCGCACAAAACGATATTCATTAACGATAGGAAGGTGGCCCCTCCCCCTTGCGCAGACACGAATGCGTGCGCGCGACACGCGAATTCAAAGAAAACAGAAAACAAAAAAAATAAGAAGACGGTGACATATAAAAGAGCGAAAGAGAGGGAGGGAGGAGACACACGTGTAAGGATGTTCATCTTATATTAGCGAGTTTTAATAATCATGTTGAGGACACACTAGTTGGGAGACACTCGCGATATTAAGATCGTAGAATTGTACTAAACGTTGGAATCAAGTAATGCATGAAAAAAAGCAGTGCGATCGTGCACCACAAAATATTTTTCAAGAGAGAACGAGCGAGAGAGAGAGAGAGAGAGAGAGTGTGAGAGCGAGAGAGAGAGAGAGAGAGAGAGAGAGAGAGAGAGAGAGAGAGAGAGAGAGAGAGAGAGAGAGAGAGAGAGAGAGAGAGAGAAAAGAGAACGAGATGCGTAGCGGTAGCTCGGTGTTCAAAAAAAAAAAAGATAAATCAGAAGTCTAATAAGCTTACGATATTATTATCGAGCGTTGATGCTTTAATAAAAGGAAAATAAATAAAAAAGAAAAAAAAACAAAGATTTGTATAAACGTGTTCAAGGAGCTCGTACGTTCATGTTGTTTAAGCCAATAAGGAACGGATTCCATCCAAGACAATGACGCGATCGAATGGGGTCGATTAGAGCGACGATTCGACGGTGTAAATGAGTTCGTTTGTTCGGCGTTGTTATACGGGACGGTGTAAAGAAGGAACGGTGTTGTTCGATTATAAGCTTCTCGCGTGATTCGCGTTAATAACGCAGATGTCGCAGACGGGAGACGTGAAGACGATGGTGTTTCATGCATTATTTCATTTCAATCCTCCCACGGAAGCCGAGTTCTATTTGTCTGTATATTTGGACGACGCGGTTTAGCCAGTCGCATGCGATTGTAGATCGACGGGAAGAGAAGAATGACTACCTAGGGGTACACGCAACAAACATACACACACGCACACACATGTAAACTAAGGCAGAAGAAAAAGAAGAAAAAGAAAGCGGGTCCCCCCCGTTTGTGAATGGGGATCTCGGATAGATGATGATGTGTGAGAGATGCGATCCGTAAGGATGGAAGCATAGAGATAGGTAGAAGATTAGTAATGGTACATACGTATAAATATAAATATATATAAATATAAATATATAAATAAATAAATAAATATATATATATATATAAATATATATATAAATATATATATATATATATAGAACGCTTGGAACGTATATTAATAATATTATAACTTTTTATAAATATATTTTTCCGTCGAAGTCTAGCCTAGTTGATACATACACAGTTACGATTATTAATTTATCCGATCTGATTATTATCGAGATCTAGCGTTAATTCGGGACATCTTAGACATCATAGTTTTACATGATAGGCAAGTTGTACGAATTGTAAGTCACTTAACTGAAAGGACGGAGAATTAGTACCTAATGTTAAACAGATTTACTACTAGTGTTGAACATCCGAAACGGGGGTCTTCTTCTCTCCGCGGCCCATTCCCCCCTATTATATCGATACACCCATACCTTCCCTTCAGCTCCCCCCCCCAGCCGTCGGAGGACTTTGTCGATCAGACGTTCCGTTTAAAGTGTGGCGCACACCAACGTGAAAAGTATATATATCTATATATATAATATATATATAAATATGTGTATATGTAAGAGAGCTGATAGAGAGAGAGAGTGCGAGAGAGAGAGAGAGAGAGAGAGAGAGTGAAAGAAAAAGAAAGGACATTGTATTTTTCGAAATTCGCGTTTCAACGAAAACTCATTGCCACGGCGGCCAGAATCGCGATCGTTAATCATTATAAACGCGACGAATGACCGCGGAGAAACGAGACTCCCCTTTCGCGCTTTGTAATTAAGTGAGAAAGAAGAGTGAGGTGCCGATAAGAAGGAAGAACAAGGGACGGCGGAACGCTTTTCGGCTGCTTCCGCCGTGCCAATATGCGTTCTTCGTAGTCTGACGAGCGAGAGAAAAAACAAAGGAAAAAAAAAGGAAACAGTGTGTCGACGGTGTTTTTTCTGTCGGGGGTTGCTGGACGCGCCGCACGGACCCCCGCGCGAAGTTGTAAAGTGAAGCGAGAACACTAATAATAATAATAATAATAATGATAATATTAATAATAATAATAATAATAACGATAACAATATGATAATTACACTTAAGAATAATCATAATGTAATAACAACATTGCGATACAAGAGGATTTTTAAAGGAAAAAAAAAAACACTATAGCATTTATCAACGATAAAATAACGAGAATGTAACATGTATTTTGCTTCTTCCTAATACAGTGCCGTTTACGCTATTTTTTACTGTAACTACTAGAGCTCGGCGAAGTGTGCGTCCCGACGGAGGCGGCGCCCCGACAGCATGCGCTACTTGAAGAACGCCGGTCTGTGTATTTAGTCGGCCATGTGTATCCTTAAAAGTAACCGTTCGTGCAAAACGCCCAAATGTGACTCTGGCGCGCGCGCGCGCGCATACCACACACACACACACACATACGCATACACACACACACACATACACACGCACTCGTTCCGTCGTCGCTGTCCTGGTCGTCATCGTCGCCATTGTCATCGTCATTGTCATCGTCGTTATCATTCTCTTTGTCGTCATCGACGACGGCGGCGGCGGCGGCGGCGGCGGCGGCGGCGGCGGCGAGGACGACTAACGAAGAGGCAAACACGAACACACAACTGTTGATGAAACGCGCGCCACGCGAAAGAAAGAAACAACACCGTGCGCGCGAGATAAAAAGTAGCGTAGCTTGCGCGCTCGTATCGGTATCGACTCTGATTCACCTTTACGTGGTATCCTCGCGCGAGCACCCTCGCTCACGAGGTTCCTCTTCGTTACGACGAGATGGTTGCACGACGAGTGCGCGCGATCGCGCCATTCGCGACACCATTCGCCTCTTCGGACTCGACGAGATCGCCAGGCTGTGGTCGCACACGACGACGTGTTCCACTTGGAAAAACCGAAGAGTCTCGCGAACGTCTCGCGATCGCCCGCCCGCGCACCGCGCGAACGCACACTATTCGTTATCCGAACGTATGTTATTACTCTTGTACTCTATTCGTTATATAGACGTGCTCGCGCGAAAGACGAAGTCGCACCGTTCGCGAGGCGTTGCGACGCGGCGACAAGCGCATTGCGACTGTACGTTGCAGCGAAGCGGAGAACGAGCGGTACCGGTCTTTAGCGTTTAAGGGCCCCTGAATGAAGTCGCTGCGATTATCATTGCTCCGTGCACATTGCTCGTACACCTGCGGCCGCGTGCACGCGTCGCACCTGCTGCGTTGGGATGCGCGCGTGTACACGCGCGTGTAACACTCGTCAATTGGTCGCGGTCGGCCGCGGCGTCGATGAAGCCCCCCCCGGGGTACCGACT